>NC_056729.1:1854118904-1854165064 GCF_019279795.1 Protopterus annectens | reverse complement strand
GTAGGCCACACATACCTGTACTTTATTCCTTTTTATCTGCAGATCACCATACCATTCCATTCTTCCTCCATCATGGGACATAGGACCATCGTGGGACATAGGAATAACTCTAGGCAAGCAATCATTGAGACTGTAATATGGATAGTCATACAAATGTTTAAGCAAGCACACTTAAGCTCTTGTCACCTTTCCTGAGCATTTAGGATTCCCCTCAGTATGAAGTGTCCTTAAGTTTATATTTTCATAAGCGATGGGGTGATTTCTATTATCCCACAATTCGACACATTTTCTTCACACAGGAACGTGTCTAGTTATCCTGCTATCCTATAGTTTCTTGTCTCTGGAGAAATAAAAATGTTCTCTTGTTCTTGTTCCTTTTCCATGAAGTATCTATCCACCTTTTCTGCTTCTTCTTCTCTAAATCTATCTTCATTCCACAGGTTTGCTTGAATATCTCCACTTTTAGCTGGTTGGATGGTCTTCATACTTTCAATGAAATCATCTCATATTTATTTATTATTATTTATTTATTGTATTTGTTTAACAGGACAGGCCAACTGGGCAGAAATCTTCCCCTTTTCAGTGGTGGTCCAGGGAGAAAAGCTCCAGAAACATTCCAACATTACGTAAAGAACATAGTAAGCAGGGGTAGCCAAGTAATCAGCAAATATACAAAATTTAAACAGAGTATTATTTATTAATAACAGCATCGTGTAATGAGCCATAAAATTTTTTCTGATTAGAAAAACACTGGAAAAATATTCCACAAAAACATAGTAAACAACATTATATAAGTAATCAACAGAGATATACAAGTAATCCATAGCTTATCTAAACAATCCTATCTTGGTTTGTTCGAAAAAAAACTTTCAAATAAACAAAATGTCCACAGCAGCTAGCCAAACTAAAAGGAATCCACAAAGCCAAATATAAGTTTTTTAGAGCTTTCTTTCACTCTTTAATTACACGTGAACTTCTTCAGAAGAAACGGGAGATCTCCCACACTCCCGTTTTATACCATGCTACAGGAAATGATGTAAAGTATGATTTGTCAACATTTTAAATAGTAAAAGTTTTTTCTAAAAAATATGTACAAACTTTTACAAAAAATCATCATTAATAACACATTCAAACAGTGTGTACATTGGTTATGTGTAAGTACATAAAATACATGATTTTGAATAGTTCATCTGCAATGTATATTCCATAAATTAATAAAAAGTTTTACTAGCAAACTTTGTATAAAGTGAAAATAAAATGAAATAAAATAATTACCTCATATATACCTAACTTAAATTTGTATGATGATCTCTAACCAATATCATTCTTCTATTAAAAACTTTTTTGTGAAAGTGTATAAAAATGTAAAGCCTATTCCAGGGTGCATGGTATAGGTACAACGTACCTCTACACCTGTGTGTACAAATCTAGATTTTTTGACACACAAATAACAACAAATAAATATATGTATTATATGAAATTACGTTCAAAAGATCATTGGTGTTGTATTGTATAGTGTTGGGCCGACTTTTAGTACATAGGTTGATATACATAATCAATTTTCTATTTTTACTTTTATTAAAGTATTTTTATTTACAGTGGATAATGTGGAGACATGTTCATGAGAGTAGACATGGAGCATCAGTAAATCTAGATTTGTACACACAGGTGTAGAGGTACGTTGTACCTATACCATGCACCCTGGAATAGGCTTTACATTTTTATACACTTTCACAAAAAAGTTTTTAATAGAAGAATGATATTGGTTAGAGATCATCATACAAATTTAAGTTCGGTATATATGAGGTAATTATTTTATTTCATTTTATTTTCACTTTATACAAAGTTTGTTAGTAAAACTTTTTATTAATTTATGGAATATACATTGCAGATGAACTATTCAAAATCATGTATTTTATGTACTTACACATAACCAATGTACACACTGTTTGAATGTGTTATTAATGATGATTTTTTGTAAATGTTTGTACATATTTTTTAGAAAAAACTTTTACTATTTAAAATGTTGACAAATCATACTTTACATCATTTCCTGTAGCATGGTATAAAACGGGAGTATGGGAGATCTCCCGTTTTTTATGAAGAAGTTCACTTGTAATTAAAGAGTGAAAGAAAGCGCTAAAAAACTTGTATTTGGCTTTGTGGATTCCTTTTAGTTTGGCTAGCTGCTGTGGACATTTTGTTTATTTGAAAGTTTTTTTCGATCTATCCAAGATCATTTGTGGTTTTTCTATCTTGGTTTGTGATTTATTGATCCTTACTGTTAAAAAGAAGTGCAACTGCTAGTGGTAGTGAGCAGAAGCTGCTGAACACTTTG
This sequence comes from Protopterus annectens, assembly GCF_019279795.1. Lineage (NCBI taxonomy): Eukaryota > Metazoa > Chordata > Ceratodontiformes > Protopteridae > Protopterus > Protopterus annectens. The sequence continues at coordinate 1,854,162,726 of NC_056729.1, read as the reverse complement.
TCATGACGTACTTAAAGGAATTACAGCTTTTGTCTGACTTTCAGAAATTGTATGGTCAGAACAACTTTGCTGTACTTACTTTTGTATTTAGTTGTATATTGCTTGTGTGGTTTTGTCAAAGAAGTTGATTTAAGTTCTCTTTGAATTCTGTGGTTACTTATTTTGATTATTTTCTTTCAAAATATTTTATTTATTTGAAGTTGAATATGGATTCCTGAAATTAGTATTTTATTTTATTTTGTTTTACATTTGTTTACCGGGAAAGTTCGACTGGACACAGGTCCATTTTCAGTGGAGGTCTGGGTAGAAAAGCTCCAAAAATACAATACATAAGAAAAATTTCAGCACCCAATAAAGTAAAAATTCAAAACACATAAAATCAAAATTTAAAACACATAAAATCAAAATTCAAAACACATACATAATTTTTAAGGATAAAAACATGCAGTATAGTAAAGATCTGTCAGCATATGGTAATTGTTTCTGGCAACAGGTAATGGTTGCCAAGTATATAATAAATAGGTCTTAATTCTATACAGTAAATATCAACAGTAGTGACAATCTTTGAGGTATGATCAGACTAACAGCCTTTCCAATGGAACTGGTATAACAGAATAGTATCCTCCTTACAATGCATTGGCATGTATTAACCTAGGGTGTAACAGGAGCATAGCCAGTTGTTTGAATAGTGGGTTTTCAGGAGTTTTTTAAATTGTGCAGTAGAGCTATTAGACATTATGTGGCTGGGTAATGTATTCCAGATTCTTGCAACAGTGCAACCAAAGAGAACCTTACCAGCGTCATTCTTATATTTGTTGACATTTAGGAGGTTCTGGTTACTAGATCGTAAGGTTCTAGTTGTAATATAGAGTTGAATTAGATACTGGAGTGCAGGGGTTTTATCAGGAAGGTAGTATAACTTGTGTGCTACTGACAATTGACTGAGTAGCAGTAGTTGAGGCAGCTCAAGCCAGTTGAGCTGCTTGAGGGATAGACAGTGATGGGACCAATGTGATTCTTCTGTAGCGAACTTGGCAATCTTGTTATAACAAGATTCCATTTTTGTTTAAATCAGCCTGGCAGAGATTAGTCAGGATTGGGGAGGCATAGAGAAGGATGGATAAGAGATGAGTCCTAGCTATTGTGGCTTTGATATGTCTAGTGATAAACTGTTCCTGTAGAGGAGCCCAAGCTTTTTGTTTACTTTCTTGATGGTTTGTGCTATGTGGATGTTGAATCTCAGGCTGTTGTCAATTTCTACACCTAGCAGTTTAGTGTGTGTGGTTGGAGTGATTTGGATATTATCTTTGGAACTTATGCTAAAATTATTGTTGGGGGGGGGGGGGACCTGGGCTGAAAATAATAAGTTTTTTTTTTTTTTTGGGGATTAAGAATAAGTTTGGTGTTAGTGAACCATTTGTCGGCTAAAGTAAAGTTATTTTAGGTTAGAGTATGCAGTTTTTTTTTTATTGTGGGGGTGGCACATATAAGGGTTGTGTCATTAGCATATTGTACTACTGAGGCCGTGAGTGTGGAGGAAGAGAGCTGGTTGGTAAATAGAGAGAACAGCAGTGGGCCAAGGATGGAGCCTTGAGTGACTCCTAAGGATACTGGTAACAGAGGAGACAATTGGTTTTGCCATAGGACTGCTTGTTGACGGCCTGATAAGTAGCTGTTGAACCATGAGATAGAGGAGGGGCTAATGTTTAGGCTGGATAGAGTTTCAAGAAGCATATTGTAGTTAACCATGTCAAAAACTTTTGATAAGTCTAAGAATATGGATGATATGAATAGGCCCTTGTTTCTGTAGTAGTTAACTATATTAGTAAAAGATAGTAGTGCTGTGGTGGTGCTATGAGAGGGTCTAAAGCCATGCTGTGCTTTAGATAGCAGGTTGTTTTTTTTGAGGTACTGCATTAGTTGAGTATGAACAAGATAAGAGTGCTAGAATAGCATTTGGGCAGTAGTTAGTGAGTTCTAAGGAGTTACCTCCTTGGTATAATATGTGATGTTTTCCATAAGGTAGGTACCTTGCACTCTGATACAGACCTATTAATGAGAATAGCCACAGGATAGGCTTTAGCTTCTGCAGCTATCTGAAGGAAATCTGCTGGTAGGTTCTTAGCAGCCAGAGTGGTCGGTTTAAGTTTACGAAGGAGTTTATAAATAACCTTGGTGGGCACAGGGTGAAGGGAAAAGTTGAAGGCATTGTTTTGTGTGTCGGGGTGGGTTTGGGTAGTTGTCGGTATGAGGCTGTTAGCATTAATTTGGGCATTGGCAAGGTTTGAACTGTTTCAGTAAAGTACTTATTGAATTGTGTGGGAATGTTATCATGGTTGTTTACTAACACAGGGGTTGGAGTTGTGGATTTTCCTGGCTGAAGTATGGTATTTATTATGGCCAAGAATCTTTAAGGGTTGTGAACATATTTTTCTTGCATGTTTTTGTACTAGTTAGTTTTGTCAAGTTTAATTTGTGTTTTGGCTTTGTTACGGAGTTCTAATTAGTTTTGTCTCATAGTATGCAATTAATGATTTGCTGAAGCACAAATATCTTGTATAGTGTAATAAATGCTATGGGTATTTAAAGGTAACACTTGATAACACCAGTGATCTGTGTTCCTCGTATCAAAAGCTGGATGATTTGCTTACCATTATTAGAAGTAAACCTAGATGTACTGATGATGATCGCACTTGTGCAATTGGCACGGCTTGGAAAACTGGTGTTACATACATTAATGACTGGGCTGATGAGATAAATAATGTTAGGGAAAGAGCAAATAGAACACATTTAGGAAATGATGTGTCCATTGTCTGTACAGATCATTCAACCCCTATGAAACAAGTCGATGCCCCTGACAACTTTGGAATTCTGGATGCAAGTATTCACCAGTCTGAGGATTTGGAGTGTTTATAAAGAAACAAAAAAGAAAGAAAGGAAGAAGTTCACAGCTAATAAGGAAGAACAAGAAACTGATTAATGTCTGTAAAGTAAAGAGAATACTTAGTGAAAAGGACACTGCGTTGTTATATAATGTGCAGATTACAGGGAATGATAACATTTTTATATCAGAAAATCTTCAGTCTACAGAAAAAGGCATCATTTTTCCAAAAGAGAAGTTAGAAAAAACAGGCAAGGGGCAGGTGAAAAGGAAGAAATCAAAACTGAACGTGGAAGGATTGAAGAACATTATTGTAAGAAAAAAGAAGAGAAAGACAGATGTTGACTACATGGCTCAAGCTGTGGATTTACAATGCCAGCTGGATGAGAATTTAATACACAGTAAAAACAATGGGATTAATAAGACTAATGGTGATGAAGATCATTCCTTTTTAACCATTGATAGAGCAGATATTACTGAATTAGTAGCTGAAGATTCTTCAGATCTTGTCAGAAAAGATATTCTTGTAGTTAGAGATTCGGTTATTAGAGGAACTGATACTTATATTTGCAGAGAAGATAATGAACATTGAATATTTGTTATGCTTGCCAGGAGCAAAAATATAAGACAAGCCTTGGAATGCCTTAAAGAAAGTACGGATCTGTGTTTATTCATGACGGTACAAATGATCTCATCAACAAGGACTCTCTGACTGTTAGTAGGGAAATTACAGCCCTCTTAGTATAGGTTGTACTGGTGTAAGGACATATTTTTCACAAATCACATATAGAAAGAATAGTCATGTCACCATGAATGAAAAAATATTTGGGTAAATACCTACATGGAAAAAAATGTCCTGTTTTAAAAAAATGGAAATGTGTAGAGCATCCAAGCCTTGTTTTGGGCACACGTGTTCAGACAGGATGGTGCGCATTTGTCAAGATCAGGGAAGAGAATTTTTTTGCAGCAGATATTTTGCAGTATTTGACAAACGCTAGGCAGGATTTTGCCTGGTCATAAATTTAACGGTTCACAGATAGCAACATTTGATGCATCTCTGATGGCTGTTAATGCTAGGAGTATTAATGTTTTTTATTGAAAAATTTCCTACATTCCCACAAGATTATTGATGTTGTTTGGAAAACATGATTAAAGAACAATGACTAGAAACCAGTTCTGTCAAGGTATAAATGTTTTTACTGTAACAGACATTCTAACAAAAAGTAAAGTGTAGGTGTTATGATAGGAATTAAAGATAGTTATGAGATCTGTGATTATTACATGTGACAATAAAGACTACCCTGGAACATATAACAACTACTGGAGTGTATAGACCACCAAAGTCAAGTGCAGCCGACCTAGAGGAATTCATACATTTCTTGAGTGAAACACAGAAGGGAAGAATAATATTAGCTGGGGACTTAAATTTACCAGAAACAGACTGGAATAATATTGATTCAACAACATTAGTAAGGAAATTATTCACAGTATATTTTCAGGAACAACAGTTGCTTCAGATTGTAAAAAAAAAAACTAACAGGGAACAGAACATACTAGACATCATTTATGTTTCCTAAAGAAATTACTATTACTTCAACTCAGGTTTTACCACCGCTGATGTGCAGTGATCATGGGGTTATAAAGGTTAATTTGTTACTAGATAATTCTGCCAAACTGAAGGTTAATTACAGATTATATGGAAGCAAAACAGTCACTATGTAAAACTAACTGGAGTGATGTGTTCAGTGGGAAAAAAACTGCAGATGGAATGTGGAAAGTTTAGAAAGAGAAATTATGTGAGTGCAGAAAACAAAACAAAAAAAAAGTTTGACATCAGGATCTAGGCATACAAGCGATGTCAGAGGGATATATTTCCAAAAGAACAAGATACCTGATTAAGGTGAGAGAGAAAAAATATAAGAAATGGGAGAGAGGTCGAACTACAACTTTGAAAACTGAAATAAATAGGCTGGATCAACAAATTAAGCATAATATGAGACAAGATCAAGAAAAAATTTGAAAAAAATGTATACAAACATATTGAGCATAATAGAAAACCTTTTTATACATAAAATGTGAAAGGAGCAAAGACATACAAATTGATAAACTGTGTGCAGATTCTAAAATTTATTCTCAGACACAGCAGATTATACAGTAGATGTATATACAAAATCTTATGTAAAACAGGTTGGCTCCACAAAGGGGGTTGATAAGTTGTCCTAGTGACATTCTAGGTAACCCCAGATACAGGAATCAAATTAGATTTTAAAGAAGTGTATAAACTGGATCCAAACAAAGCACAGGGAGGAGACAGAATTTGTAATAATGACCTGAGAACACTTCAGCAAGAGCTTACAGCACCTACTTACAGTAGGTGTCCGAATGGAGAGGTACTTTAGCAAGCAAAGGAGAGTAGTATTGCTGAAACTGAATTCATCCTCAAATCTTGGTGAGTACCTTCACGAGGTGGACCCTGTTTTTCACAAAATCTCACCAATATGACACTGATAATATGGACTGTATTTATATAGCTTATATCGTGGACAGAAGTAGGTCAAAAATTAAAAAAGATAGCTGGGTGCACAAGACCCAGGATAAAAAAGTGCCCAATCCCGGTAGGCACACTGGTGCCAGGACTGGAAAAGATGACAGTGTAGAATCCTCAAAATATGGAAACATTCTTACAATGGGGCCAGGCCCAGGGGGAGGATGCCCCCCATTGTAGAAGGAAGTAGCAGTCCACAGAAAACACAAAAAACAAAGAAAAGCCATAAAGATGATAGAGTGGACTATTGAGGATAAGAAAGAAATTATGTATTGTTACTATTGTGAAAAAAGCCCAGAATTTCCATAAATAAGATAAACAAAAAGACTAGAGAGAAATTAGAGGAACAAAAAATACTTCCACAAGAAAAACTGTCAGAAGTTTCAAATAAAAATGAGTGGTCATTAATACAACAGATTTGTAAAAAAACAGTATATAGACCAATAAACTTTGATCTGTTTGGAAAAAGAAGCATCTGAGGAAGTGCGAAAATATAAACAACAAACCCTATATATGTTTGAAAAGTATAAAAAAGAAATATGAACATGGGAAAGAAAGATGTGATATGGTGCAATATTTATGTAAAGGAGAAAGCCAAATTAATCAATGTAAAGAAGGCAGCCCCAAATATATTTGAAGAGAAATACAGGCAAAGGCATCCAGACATGGAACATTTTACAATAAAAAAAAAAATAATATCACAAAGAGTGAATGTAGAAAAGAAGATTAGTAAGGCAGAAGTTAAAAAAATAGAAGTTGAAGTTATGGAGTGCCTGCAAATCATTTTAAATTGAGTTGCTGGCTACTGAGACTTGTCTGCATATATCAACTGGACACAAGCTGATTTAAGTATATTTTTCTGCACTTATTTAAGATTTGAGTTAGTAAATATGTGTCTTTCATTCAGTAAATATTGCGTCTCTGTCTCTCTGCAGTTAAGTTGCCTGAAGTGTGAAAAAGTGTAGCCATCTGAGCTCACTGAAAGTTGTTAGACTGCTTTGAAATTCCTTTGTTAGTGTTAGTTAGCTTGGGGGTTTCTGCTAGCATTAAAATCTGTGTTGATTACATTTCTAATAATCATTTTAAATTGAATTACTGGCTACTGAGACTTGTCTGCATATATCAACTGGACACAAGCTGATTTAAGTATATTTTCTCTGCACTTATTTAAGATTTGAGTCAGTAAATATTGTGTCTCTTTGATTCACTAAATATTGTGTCTCTGTCTCTGTGCAGTTAGTTCCCCACCCCCCTCCCTGTTCTAGTTGTGGTGTTAATCTTGGTGGCTTTGGAATTGCCCACCCCTGCTGTAAATCTCTTTTTGCACACTCCTCCTGGACCCATCTCATTTGCTCACTAAACTGAGTACAATGAGGTCATATTTTGAGTTTGGATACTCCTACCAGTCCCATTTCCTCTGTGGTGTACAGAGAGAGCACTTGGGAAGGGCATTCCCCCTATAGTATCTTAATCTGCTCTGTTTCCTCTGTTTCAAAAAAAAAATTTGCACTTCATCTGCCTTACAGTATTTGTGTTTCTTCCTACATTATTACCTTATTTTGCTTTTGCCTCTTCTTAAAAGTAATCAGTTGAACTTATTCTGTTGCCTTTATTACTGCTTGTTAGTAGCCTGATTAAATTGTAACTGTTATTCTAAGGCCCTTGGTTTAAGCACTTGGGCTTCAAACCAGTTATTTTACATTAAGGTTTGTGGTCTACACTGTTGTGGCAGGACAGGTAGCGTACATCCTTCTAAGTTGGAAACTGCTGATTGAAGGCTCACTGTCTGTTATTCTAAAAGTGTATTAGTTCTGGGTTAAGGACTTGGGCTTCAGGCAAATTATTTTACATTAAGAAGGTTTGTGGTTTGCACTGTTGTAGGAGGAGAGGCTAGATTCTGCCCTTCTGAGCTGGGAATTTATGGTTAAAGGCTTAATGCGCATGCTTACTTGAACTGTTTCTTTCTGAAATCGGTACGCCTTGTTTGCTGTAGCATAGACTAGATTCATGTCTGCTGGATCTAGCTTTGTTTGTATAACTTGTGCACTGATCCAGGCCGTCTTTTTTGGAGAAGGTTTCTCTGTACCTAGTGGCAGGACTGTGCAGTTAGAACTTGTCTGATTGAAGACTGCTGGAACAGGGCTCAGTTTTAAGCTTTTTAACTGGTTAATTGGGTAAAGTGTTGTTTTGATTGTATCTGCTCTATTTTCTGAGGGGATATATATATATATATATATATATATATACACATATATATATATATATATATATATATATATATATATATATATATATATACTTGTTTCTCGCCTTTCTGAACTAGTATAGTCCAGTTTTCATGTTATTGCTGAATCCAGGGCTGTGTTACAAGTTTCTGTGTTGCCATACCTTACTTGGATAGAAGGAAGTTTCTCTGTTCACCTGTGAGAGAGGGGAGCTTTGAGCAGGCTATCTGTCCCTGGAGGAGTGGTTTCAGCCCAGAAGTTAGTAGTTTATTGACCTTTTTGCCTAATTTTGATTGTATCTGCTCTATTTTCTGAAAAAAATATATATACTTGTTTCCCGCCTTTCTGAACTAGTATAGTCCAGTTTTCAGGTTATTGCTGAATCCAGGGCTGTGTTACAAGTTTCTGTGTTGCTATTACTTTACTTGGATAGAAGGAAGCTTCTCTGTTCACCAGTGAGAGACGGGAGCTTTGAGCAGCCTATCTGTCCCTGGAGGAGTGGTTTCAGCCCAGAAGTTAGTAGTTTATTGGCCATTTTGGGCTAATTTCTATCTCTTTCACTTCCCTGCTATAAAAACCTAATTTGTACAGTTTTTGCGCTTGTGTTCCGCTCAGCAAGTGCTTTCCAGGTGTTCTGCAGAGTCTACAGCAGCAGAGAGACAAAAGAGTGACTCTGGAGTGGTTAAGTATAATTTTTCTGCTTTTCTTGCTGTCTTAACTAATTCTGCCTAAAACGCCAGTTTTTTAAGCGAATTTGTGATTTAAAAAGTTTGTTATTGTATACAACTTCGCACAGCTCATTGTCGTGTCCTGCAGAGTGATACAGGTAACAGAGAGACCCAAGAGAGACTTTTCCAGATTTAAGTATTTTTTCTCAGTTTTTTTGCTCCGACTGCCTTTTCCCACCTAAAAAGCAGATTTCTAACTGATCTGTGCTTTAAAAAGTTTAAATTGCATTTGCCTTCTGCCAGTTTTTGCACTTATTTTATATCAATTTAAGTTGGTTTTATATTGTATAACTGTTTTAGGCTACACACTAAAGTGCACTAGCCTGTTTATAGCATTTACAGTGTTTTCTGTGTGTTTTTCTGCTGTTTCCTGAAAAAAAACAAAAAAATATTCTCTTTTCCCACCTTTGCTGAACTAGATTAGTCCGGATTTCAGGCTTTGTTGGAATTTGGACTGTGGTATAGTTTCCTGTGTTGCCCATATCTTTACTTGGATAGGAGGAAGCTTCTCTGTTCACCAGTGAGAGTGTGGAGCTTTGAGCAGCCTATCTGTCCCTGGAGGAATGGTCTCAGCCCTGAAACTAGTAGCTTATTGGCCATTTTGGATCAATTCCTATCTCTTTCAGTTTCCCCGCTTTAAAACCCACATTTGCGCAGTTTTGCGCATACACAACTCCGCACAGCTCCTCGTGGTTTTCTGCAGAGTGATACAGGCAACAGAGAGACCTTTCCAGATTTAATTTTTTTTCTGTTTTTTTTGCTCCGACTGCCTTTTCCCACCTAAAAAGTGAATTTTTAACAGATCTGTGCTTTAAAACGTTTAAATTGCATTTGCTTCTGCTTTTTACAGTTTTTGCACTTGTGTTATATCAATTTAATTAATTTTTGTATTGTATAACTGTTGTAGGCCACACACTAAAGTGCGCTAGCCTGTTTATAGCATTTACAGTGTTTTCTGTGTGTTTTTTTGCTGTTCCTGAAAAAAAACAAAACAAAAAAACAAAACAAAAAAAAATATTCTCTTTTCCCGCCTTTGCTGAACTAGATTAGTCCAGATTTCATGTTTTGCTGACTGTGGTATAGTTTCCTGTGTTGCCCATATCCTTACTTGGATAGGAGGAAGCTTCTCTGTTCACCAGTGAGAGTGGGGAGCTTTGAGCAGCCTATGTCCCTGGAGGAGCGGTCTCGGCCCTGAAACTAGTAGCTTATTGGCTGTTTTGGGACAATTCCTATCTATTTCAGTTTCCCTGCTTTAAAACCCACATTTGCGCGGTTTTGCACCAGTAGACAACACCGCACAGCTCCTCGTGGTGTCCTACTGAGTGATACAGGCAACAGAGAGACCCAAGTGAGACTTTTCCAGATTTAAGTATTTTTTTTCTGTTTTTTTGCTCCGACTGCCTTTTCTCACCTAAAAAGTGAATTTCTAACTGATCTGTGCTTTAAAAAGTTTAAATTGCATTTGCCTTCTGCTTTTTACAGTTTTTGCACTTGTTTTATATCAATTTAAGTCGTTTTTGTATTGTAAAACTGTCGTAGACTACACACTAAAGTACACTAGCCTGTTTATAGCATTTACAGTGTTTTCTGTGTGTTTTTCTGCTGTTTCCTGAAAAAAACAAAACAAAAAAAAAACAAAAAAAAATATATTCTCTTTTCCCTCCTTTGCTGAACTAGATTAGTCCAGATTTCAGGTTTTGCTGAATTCTGGACTGTGATACAGTTTCCTGTGTTGCCCATATCCTTATTTGGATTGGAGGAAGCTTCTCTGTTCACCATTGAGAGTGGGGTGCTTTGAGCAACCTATCTGTCTCTGGAGGAGTGGTCTCAGCCCTGAAACTAGTAGCTTATTGGCCGTTTTGGGTCAGTTCCTATCTCTTTCAGTTTCCCTGCTTTAAAACCCGCATTTGTGAGGTTTAGCACAATTTTGCGCATAGCGCAGCATCGGGCAGCGCCACTTAAACGGGTTTAAACTATTCCCGGCTCCACAAAGTCTGCTCTTCACTTCCCTTAGAACTGTTCTAAAGCTCAAAGTAAGCACTCTATTTTCATTCTAAAGCCCTGCAGTTGCTCGTATAAGTAATCTTATAAGTAAGCACTAATAAACTAAAGCACTACACCCTCTTATACTCCCTTTAAGTACTTGGCTCCCTATTGGTCCTTTTTGATCAGTCAAAAAGTAGTTCCTTATACTATTCTGGCATGTCCAAAAGTCAGTTTTGGGTTTACTCTCCAGTCCAGCTGGTGAATCTGGGAATCTTGTGGCAATGTTACAACTGCCTTATGTACACAGACCACCCTCTCCTCCTCCCAACAAGCTCAAATATATGTGAGAGATGCAACTATATAGCCAAACTGGAGGTTGAGCTCTCTCAACCCAGTACTGGCGCAGTCAGGAGGAGAAGGTAACCACACACACCACAAATCCAGTCTCACACAGACCTATTGCAACAGCAAACCAAACACATAAACACACCAAAACATACTTGGAGGGTCTAAATAAAAATCTGCCCAAGCAGCAGAGACCTGCAAAGCAGACATCCAAGCAACCGCTACCCCACAACAATACCCACGTATCACATAGTTCACAAAGTCAGTGTGCCACACAGTCACAGCCCTTAAGGCTAAACAACAGACCTAATACACTTGTAATAGGTGACTCTATTGTCAGACACACTGACGTCCCACTCACCAGGCTGAACAAGGAGAAGGTCACTGTAAGCTGCCTATCGGGTGCCAGGATCCGCCACATAACACAAGCACTCAGGTCACTCCAAAGCAAGTACAAATATGACTCCGTCATTGTCCATGCTGGTGTGAATGACCTGAGATGTACCTCCCTGGACTACATGAAAAGAGACATAGAGGAGCTCTCTGATCATGTAGCCCAGGCCGGTATGACCCTGACCTTGAGTAGCATCTTACCCTCACCAGGAATGATGCCACAGCATAAAGACAAAATGATCAATTTTAACAACTGGCTAAAGTATTGGTATCATTCAAAGGGGATCCAGTGTCTTGTCAGCCTGGGATGACATGCTCGACAAGCCACATTGCTTCACTACGGATGGCTTGCACCTGTCACCCCTGGGCTTTCGAATACTGGCTAAGGCTCTTGCCACCCACATAGTGCCGTTTTTAGGCAAGGCTCAAAAGACAAACCCACCTCCATAGACAACACAAGGAAAAAAGAAGCTAAGGGTAATGCTGCTCAACGCCAGAAGATGCACGCACTCGAGGCTCTCCTCAGTATGGGGAATATCGATATCTGTGCAGTAACAGAAACCTGGTTCAAGGCTCCCGAGAGCACCCTAGCACTACCAGGTTATACCTCATACCATGCTTTTCAGCCCCAAAACTCGGACCGAGCCACAAAAGGATGGTGAGTATCCATATTCATCAAAGATACCCACACCTCCAGGTTAGTGGCACTGCACGAAGCATCGGAGACCATCCATGTGCAGCTAACGTGGGCAAAACTGCCTTTCAGTTTGTAGCCTGCTACAGACCACCGTCCCAAACTCAGGAACCCCACTAGGCTTTCCTGAGAACACTGGAGAATATGAAGGTCTCTCCAAACACCATTATATTGGGTGACTTCAACTACCCAAACATAGACTGGGAGCACTATTCAAGCCCCAACACCCTCGCCCAACAGTTCCTAGAATTTATAAACTCAAATGCTATGGAACAACTGGTCACCACTCCCACAAGAGGGGAAAACATATTGGACCTGATCATCACCAACATGCGGACTCTGTGTTCCATACCAGAGGTATACCCCTCATTGGTAAGATCTGACCATAAATTAATCTCACTGGACATCCATATCCCTTCCCCACCCCCAGCCAAGGAAACCACGGTGAAGAACTTCTCAAAAGCAAACTTCACACTTCTCAAAACCGAGGTAGAATCCTTCAAAGCCCCTGGGCCAGTGGAAAATATGACCCAAACTGCAGAATCCTTTACAAACGCATTCTATGGACACCTACAGGAATACATGGATCGTGCTATCCCAAATAAAACCAAGACTCACTCCTCCAAAGGCAGGAGACCTGTCTGGTGGACCCCAGCCATAAATAAGCTATATAACAGAAGGAGGAAGCTACTACATGAAAGAGCAAAATCCCAAAAAGGGAAGGCATCTCTGATCAGTACTAGCAAGAAACTACAATCCCTCATAAAATCATCTAAGGCCAGCTTCGAAACAAAAATTGCACAAGACGCTAAAGATAATCACAAGCCCTTCTTTAGTTATGTCAGGAACCTAGGTGGCAACTCCCAGATATGCTCTGAGTTAGTGCAAAATGACAAAAAATACACTGAACCCACAGACATTGCCAATATCCTGGCAGACAGGTTCAGTGCAAACCCCCCCCCTTCCCCCCCAAAACGAGCAAATGTCTATCCCAACAGAGTGTAGCCTCCCTGACATCAGAGATGCACAGGTGAGAGCTGATCTCTCCAAAGCAAAAAACACAGCATCAGTGAGACCGGATGGTGTCCCGGGCTGCGTCTTACACGAGCTCCAAGAAGAACTGAACCCTCACATAAAGTCACTGTTCAGTCTCTGCCTTACTACAGGATATGTGCCCAAGGAATGGCTTACAGCAACAGTGGTCCCACTCCACAAAGGTAGTGCCACAACGGACCCCGGAAACTATCGCCCTATAAGCCTGACTAGCCTGGTCGGCAAAGCTATGGAGCTTATCATCATGGAACTCATAAACAAAGACATTGGGAACCTCCAAACACTGGATCCTACCCAATTCGGCTTTAAGGGCAGATCTTGCCTCTTGAACCTGGTCGACTTCTTTGAAACAGTCACCAATGCCATAGATTAAGGGAAGGTAGTCCACACAGCCTATCTGGACCTCGCAAAGCCTTCGACACAATACCCCACTTGGGCATCATAAATAAGCTCACCAGCGTAAGTATCAACCCCTATGTCACAAGATGGGTTGCAAACTGCTCAGGGAGAGAACCCACATGGTCAGAATTGCAGGTGCCATGTCAGACTCTAAACCAGTTACAAGTGGCATCCCACAAGGCTCAGTCCTGGGACCTCTCTTGTTCGGTATATATTTCTCTGAGGTACAGGCTAACGCGGGAGGACTATGGCTGACCAAGTTCGCAGATGACTGCAAACTGGGTGCCATAATCGACTCACCGACTGACACAAGCATCCTCCAAAAGGGTCTCACAGAGATGGATAACTGGTGCCAGAGCCATGGCCTAAAGCTAAATGCCACAAAGTGCATAGTCATCCCCTTTGGGAAAAACAAAGTGCCCACAAATTACCACATAGGTGGTAATCCATTAAGTATGGAAGAAGTAATTAGGGATTTGGGAACCCAAGTAGATAGCAATCTCTCCTTTGACAATCATGTTGCCAGAGTGGGTAGAAAGACCTTCTATACAGCCCACCTTATCACGAAAGGGTTCACATCTAGATCAAGAGAGGTCATTGTGCCCCTCTACTCATCACTCATCAGGCCCATAATTGAATACAATGCCCCGTTTGGTATGTACCTTACCTGACACCTGCAGCAACTGGAAAGACCCCAAAAGTACCTCACCAAGAGGATCAAGGGACTCAAACAGATGCCCTACGAAGTTAGGCTAAACAAACTCCAGCTCTACTCAATTACTTACCGCCTACTCAGAGGCGATCTGTGTCTGACGTATAAAGCCGTGTACAACCCAGAATTAATGGACATGCTCCACCTCAGGAAATCCAAATTCCTTAGACCTACACGCTCCAGGGACTTAAACCTCAGCACAGAAGTAAATAGGACATGCTGGAGGGACAGATTCATATCCCAGAGGCTCCCCTCACTCTGGAACAAAATCCTAATCCTTGTTAGGCAGAGACCCTCAATGACCCTCTTCAAGAGAAATCTTGACGAGTGGATGGGAGATCGTAGGTTTACCCCTAGGATCTCTTCTGTGTCCCTTCTAGACAGAGGCACAGTAAACTAACCTTAAAAGGGCTATCTTCTGTGACCTACTATACAGAGGCACAGTCAACTAATCTAAAAGGGTGGCGAAAGCCAAACACACTCTGGCTAGGCTTATAGGATTTGGTGTAGAACGTGTAACACAGGTTACATCACAGCATGATGGAACGAGTCCCCAAAGTAAGGTGAAACAGGAAGATCAGGAGACATCTGAAGAAGAAATATGGACATGGGAAAGAAAAAGAGATTTAATGTGGTATAATATCTATGCAAAGGAGAAAGCAAAACTAATCAATACAAAACGAGCAGCACCAAAGATATTTGAAGAAAAATAGAGGCAAAGGAATCTGGACATGGAAGACTTTACAATACAACAAATAAGAAGACAAACAGGAAAAGTAGAAAAGGAGAGATTAGTAATGGAGAAGTTAAAGAAGTAAAAACTGAGGTTATGGAGTACATCTGAAGTGAAGGATTCAGTGTAGAAAATCTAATTCAGAAAGCACCACAACAGGATAGAGCAATGGACCCCCAAATTAAGGGGAAACCAGTAGAACAGAAAGCAATTGGTCAGGTGCAGTATGAAGATATTTTGGAGCCTGCCACAGGAAACTAGTATAAATGTTCACTTGAGCGGGACAGCAAGGAAAGAAACACTAAACTTTGGAAACTCTGTCACAGTCAATGTTGAGGAGTGATAGGTCAGTGATTTCCCATATGACAGAGCAACGGATAGCACAGGATGAAACTGAAGAGAATGTGCCACAGGAAGATGCAATAGAACTTTCTATAGAATGCCTGCAGGAAATGGAAAACGAAAATGTGCCCTCAGTTTAGAAGAAAATGAGCTAAGAGAAGAGTTGCTTGACATAAAAGAGATAGAAATATTAAGATCAATGAAAGAAATAGACTGCAGACGGTCAATAAAACCCAAAAAGTCAGAAGTTTGATAAAACAAATGAACACAGTAATTAGGACTGTCCATAGAGATCCATGCGATATAACAGAAGTAAACAGGATATATTACTGTGCAGCTAAATTAATAACTGATAAAGTTCTACCACAAGAACACAGGATAGTGAGGGAAAGGAAGGGGAGAAATCGAATACCATCATGGAAGTATTGAACAGAGAAAACTGTAAAGCAATTAAGACAAGAAGTGTCACTTAGAAGAGTATAGGAGAAGGAAGAAACTGTTGCAAAAGAGAGTAAAATACCATGAGTGGAGGAGCTCCCTGGTCAGCCTCAGTAAGAAGCTGAAATCCCTTAAAAGAGCCTCCAAAGCTAGCTACGAAAACAAACTTGCCACTAAATCCAAGGACAACCACAAAGCATTCTATAGGTATGTCAAGAATCTAGATGACAACACCCAGATCTGCTCTGAGTTACAGCACAAAGGCACGAAAATTACAGAACCAACTGATATTGCCAACATCTTGGCAGATAGGTTCATTGCTACCTTCACCCCCCCCCTCACCCCCTAAAGGGCCCATATCTATACAGGAAGAATGCAGAGTCCCTGTAATCACAACTACGCAGGTAAAAGAAGCCAAAAACACAGCATCCATGGGACCGGACAACATCCCAGGCTGCGTTTTACACAAACTTCAGAACGAACTGGCTCCCCACGTAAGCACCATGTTCAATAATAGCCTCGCATCAGGCTTTGTACCCACTGAAAGGCGCACAGCAACAGTTATCCCACTCCACAAAGGGGGAGCCTCCACTGATCCCGGGAACTATTGACCTATTAGCCTGACGAGCCTGGTATGCAAGGCCATGGAACACTCATAAACAAAGACATTGGTAACCTCCAAACTCTGGATTCCACCCAGTTAGGGTTTGTGAAAGGCAGATCATGCCTCCTGAACCTGATCGACTTCTTTGAGGCAGTCACCAAAGCCGTGGATGAGGGTAAGGTGGTTCACACATCCTATCTTGACCTCGCCAAGGCTTTCAACACCATCCCCCATTCTGGAATTATAACTAAACTCACTAAACTAGGTATAAATCCCTGCGTCACAAGATGGGTTGCCAACTGGCTCACTGACAGAACCCACACTAAAAGTTGCAGACTCGAAATCTGACCTCAAAGCAGTGACAAGTGGAGTACCACAGGGTTCCTTCCTGGGACCTGTCCTGTTTGGTATCTACTTCTCTGAAGTACAGGCTAACACAGAAGGCCTCTGGCTAACGAAGTTCACAGATGACAGCAAACTAGGAGCCATAGTCAAGTCCCCAAATGACGTGGACATCCTACAGAAGAGCCTCACTGAGACAGATGCCTGGTGTCAGAGCCATGGCCTCAAGCTCATTGCCAAAAAAGTGCAGTGTCCTCCCCTTTGGTAAAAACTCTGTACCCATGAACTACCACATAGGCAGCAATCTACTTAACACAGAATGTGTTATAATAGACCTTGGGACCCAGGTGGACAGTAGTCTCTCCTTTGATAGTCACATCGCCACAGTAGTCAGGAAGTCCTTCTACGTGCCACCTCTCATCATAAAAGGGTTCTCATCCAGGAAAAAAGAGGTCATTGTTCCATTCTACTCATCACTTATTAGACCCATTATAGAGTACAACGCCCCTTTTGGAATGTACCTCACAAGACATCTGCAGCAGCTGGAAAGGCCACAGAAGTACCTCACAAAGAGTATTACTGGCCTCAAACAAATGCCCTACACTGACCGCCTCAAAAAACTCCAGCTTTACTCCGTAACATATCGCCTACTCCAAGGTGATCTCTTCCTAACATATAAAGCTATGACAAACCCAGAGCTGTTGGGCATGCTACACCTAAAGAAATCCCAATCCCTCCGAGCTACATGCTCTAGAGACCTAAACCTTGTCACCACAGTAAACAGGACACACTGGAGGGATAGACTCCTGTCCTAGAGACTTCCTATACTCTGGAACAGGGTACTCATCTATGTCAAGCAAAGTTCCTCATTCACACTCTTCAAGAAATATCTTGATGTGTGGATGGGAAATAGGAAATACACCCTGGGGATCACTTCTCTGTCTCTGCTCGACAGTGGCACAGGAAAATAACTTTCTTGGGTGGCGTAAGCCATGGAACCTTGCTGGCTAGGCTTACATAGACCATTGGACCCATAGCCTAGTACCTACCTATGAATAGATCAACAAAAATACTTAGAAAAATAGATGTGATAAAAGCAGTGCACAGTATTAGAATAGATCAGGATCTGTCATGCACTATTGCAAATAAACTAAAAATCTCAACACAGGTGGAAGAACTTAGAAGATATGTAGATAAATATAAAAGTACAAAATAAGCAATTTATTGATGACCCCAAAAAAAGTTTTATAGAGAATTGGGAAATGAGTTAAAAGGAATTGAAAGACCAACAAAAAAGAAGAAATAGATGCATTTTGGAGACGTATCTATGAAAAACCTGTGGAACATAACAAAGATGGCAAATGGATAAAAGAAGTTAAAGAAAGAATAAGAAGTTTAAAGGTGCAGGATATAAAATTGATGAAGTAACAGCCAGAGAGATTGAAACAAAGTTTAAAAAAACGCAGTACCTAACTTCTGGTTAAAGGTGTTAACATCTTTACATGAATATTTAGCCATGAGTAAGCACTATTTATTTGCCCACCCCGAACAGATACCAACCTGGATAACAACAGGAAAAACAATGCTGCAATTTAAGAGTGAACCTGCAAGCTACCTTAAAATTATAGACCAATAATTTGCCTTCTGACATCATATAAATTGTACACTGGAATTGATGTTGACAGATTTTATAGTCATTTAGATGAAAACTCAATTATGGCAGTAGAACAAAAAGGCAATAAAAACAAGTCATATGGAACAAAGGATCATTTGTTGTTAAATAAAGTCATAGTGGAAAACTATAAAAAGGGGAAAAATCTAAGTATGGCATGGATTGACTACAAAAAAAAACATTTGATAGTACCCCACGTTCATGGATAAAAGTGTGCTTAAAAATGTGTAAGATACACCCTACACTGATTACATTACAGTGAGCATGGAACAGTGGCAGACCATGATAAAGGACAAATTATTATCCCAGAGAAAAAATTCAAAGGGTTCCAGGGTGACTGTCACAACTGCTGTTCTGCCTTGCTCTTAACCCATTAAGCTGTTCACTTAACAGCTTAGGAGATGGCTATAATTTGGCTTCTAGAAAACAACAAAGTGTATAGATTTCTCAGCTTCTCTTTGTCAATGATTTAAAACTGTATAGCACATCAGATGAGGAACTGAAAGTACAACTGCAAGTTGTCAAAACTTTTTCAGAATGTCATTTGGTCTAGATAAATGTGCAAAAGCAACATTTGAAGCAGGAAAACTGCAGCACCAAGAAAACATTAGTTTGGGACAAGAATGTGATAAAGAACTTCAGCAAGAGGCAGTGTTATAAATATTTGGGAATTGATGAGGGATCAACAATACAACATGAACAAATGTGAATAAAACCTAGTAAGGAATACTTTATAAGACGTAAATTAATCCTGAAAACAGCATTGACATCTAGGAACAAAATGCAAGCTATAAACCAATTTGCTGTTCCTGTCCTAACTTACAGTTTTGGAATGATCGATTGGCCCCAAAATGTGTTGGATAGATCAGATAGGAAAACAAGAAGGATGCTTCATGCTCACCAAATGAGTTATAAAAATCAGTGCATACCAAGATTATGTATTCCCCATTCTGAAGGAGGGATGGGCCTTCGTGAAATTGACTATATGTATAGATCTGCAATCGTGGGACTCCACATATATCTGCTGACCTCACAAGACCCAAATGCAGTGAAAGTTTTGAAACATGAGGAGAATAAATCTAAGGTGACTTCCCTGCTTAGGCTAGGAGAAGAATATCGGCATCAAGCAGGATTGCCAATCAAATCACAAGTAGATAAAAATCGGGCAGCAGTTGAATATGCCAAAAAACAAAAGGAAGAATATAAGGTGAAGGACCAGATGAGAGGGCAGGAAATGTGGAAAGTGCATAAATGTAGTTGCAAGTATAGAAAACTTCTGGAAGAACCTCATGTTGATCAGGATTGAATGCAGGAATGGTTAAGGAGAGGTGAATTCAAACCAAGAGATGGAACGGTTAATATTGGCAGCAGAACATATTGGGCTGCATACACATTGGTTTACAAAGTCCATCAAACATGTGGGAGAAATAGACAAATGTAGGTTTTGTAAAACAGAATTGGAAACAGTTGCACACTTCGTTGCTGGTTGCGATATACTAATGGCAGAAGGACTGTGTACTGAAAGGCATAGTAATGTGGCAAGACTGCTGCTACACTGGTGATTGTGCAAACATTATGGTATTAAAGTGGGTGAAAAACACTGGAAATGTGAGCCACAAAGCATCATAGAAAATTATGAAGTCTAAGTCACATGGGTCATCCTTTTCCAACAGTTCAAAAGACAGATGCTAGAAAACCAGATGCAGCGGTCCATGAAAAGAAGACAAAAGCAGAAGCATTGCACATTGAAATAGCTACACCCAGTGACTACAGTGTATTGCATACAGAGAGACACAAAGTCATAAAATATCACGATTTGTAGGCTGAAACAAGAGGAATGTGGAAGAAAGATACCCAGACAGTTCCAGTAGTAGTAGGAACAACAGGTCTTATAAAAAAGAATCTACATTCGTATTTAGGCATGTTACCAATACATGTAACTTCATACGAATTTCAGGAGGAGTCATTACTGGGCACACTGTGGGTGCTGCGAAGAGCACTTCTAGCCGACATCAAAGACTGAAACAATGCTAATTTCATGAACTTTAATCGTGCTTTGACTTAGGAATGAGGTCCATTCCCATCATGGTATTAGAAACTCAAAAGATTGGAGAAATTAAAAAAGGGAGATACCATTATATCTATTATTCACTAGGTCGTATAAATATGAGGAGATTCCTCAAGATTGGAGACATGCGCTTATTAAACCTGTCTTTAAGGGAAAGGGGAGTAGGACAAACCCAGAATCATACAGACCCTTAAATCTACTTTCATGTTGTGGAAAAATAATGGAGAAGGTAATATTGGATAAGTTATTGTCATAATTTGATCGGTTGGGACTTGAAACCATATATCAGCATGCATATGTTGAAAATAGGTCTATTATCACCTGTAACATGATGTTCTATAACAATATAACTCATTCACTCCAGAGCAGCTCAGGAAAAGCTGCCTGCTGAATTCCACCATAGGAACAACAGAGCAGCCTGAGCTCATTTTCAGAAAATCCATTTGTAATACTATACAGAAAACAAATGCTCATAACTCTTTAACTATAAGAGCTACACTAAAAATGTAAACGCGAAAGTTGTTCAGCAGACACTGACCTTTCCAACAGCGTAAATGTTGATAGTGCATATCAAAGTCATAATGAAATATTTGGCAAGGAATGCTGATATTGTGCAATTTTTTTAATTTTTGGAAAAGCAAAGCACAATATCTTGGTCTATGTACCATGCAGACCCATACAATTTGAATTTAATTTGTTAGTATGAATGTCAGCTTTAAAATGATACTTTAACCATAACTGTGTGACACTCCTTTCATGAGATATTCACAGAAATATGATTAGTATATTATTTCTCATAATTGATAAATAAACAAAGCATAATATCTCATCCCCTGTAACAGACAGAGCCTACATATCAGTGTAGAAGTTGTGCATCTGAATGTCAGCTTCAAAATGACGCATCATTTGTGTGATTACCATGCTCCCAAGCAAAGATATGGGTATAATAATGAGAAGTATTGTAAATGTATAATTTTCATATTTGTACAAGAGTAAACAAGCTGTGATATCTGTACATGTGTACAGTGCCTAGACACAGTTCTTTTACCATGATGTAAGGAGTAACACTGTCTTCAAAATGATGCATTACTTCACACAATGTGGTGCTCCCTTGCAAAGTTATTTACCAAAATATGAAAAAAAATCATAATTTCCATAACCTAAGTCAGAAACAAACTTTTATATCTGCCTATGAGTACAACATACAGGTACCATTCTTTTACCATGTTAGAACTATAAATAATCTTTTCAAAATGAGGTATTACTTAACACATTCAGATGCTCCCTTGCCAAGTTATTTACCAAAATATGAAAAAAAATCATAATTTTCATAACCTAAGTCCAAAACAAACTTTGATATCTGCACATGTGTCAAACATACAGGCACAATTCTTTTACCATGTTAGAACCAGCAATACTGTCTTCAAAATGAGATATTACTTGGCACATTCAGATGCTCCCTTGCAAAGTTATTTACCAAAATATGAAAAAAAAATAATAATTTCCATAACCATAAGTCTCAGACAAACTTTGATATCTGCACATGTGTCAAACATACTGGCACAATTCTTTTACCATATTAGAACCAGCAATACTGTCTTCAAAATGAGATATTACTTGGCACATTCAGATGCTCCCTTGCAAAGTTATTTACCAAAATATGAAAAAAATCATAATTTCTATAACCTAAGTCAAAAAAAACTTTGATATCTGCCTATGAGTACAACATACAGGTACCATTCTTTTACCATGTTAGAACTATAAATAATCTTTTCAAAATGAGGTATTACTTAGCACATTCAGATGCTCCCTTGCAAAGTTATTTACCAAAATATGAAAAAAATCATAATTTCCATAACCATAAGTCTCAAACAAACTTTGATATCTGCACATGTGTCAAACATACAGGCACAATTCTTTTACCATGTTAGAACCAGCAATACTGTCTTCAAAATGAGATATTACTTGGCACATTCAGATGCTCCCTTGCAAAGTTATTTACCAAAATATGAAAAAAATCATAATTTCCATAACCATAAGTCAGACAAACTTTGATATCTGCACATGTGTCAAACATACTGGCACAATTCTTTCACCATATTAGAACCAGCAATACTGTCTTCAAAATGAGATATTACTTGGCACATTCAGATGCTCCCTTGCAAAGTTATTTACCAAAATATGAAAAAAATCATAATTTCCATAACCTAAGTCAGAAACAAACTTTGATATCTGCCTATGAGTACAACATACAGGTACCATTCTTTTACCATGTTAGAACTGTAAATAATCTTTTCAAAATGAGGTATTACTTAGCACATTCAGATGCTCCCTTGCAAAGTTATTTACCAAAATATGAAAAAAATCATAATTTTCATAATCTAAGTCCAAAACAAACTTTGATATCTGCACATGTGTCAAACATGCAGGCACAATTATTTTACCATGTTAGAACCAGCAATACTGTCTTCAAAATGAGATATTACTTGGCACATTCAGATGCTCCCTTGCAAAGTTATTTACCAAAAAATGAAAAAAAAAATCATAATTTCCATAACAGTTATTTGCCAAGCTCAGAGAAATTAATTTTACACAACACATTTCATAATAGTGTTTTACTTACTATACTGGTCTGACTTGGTCATGGGTGTTTTCCATTCTTCTCACAATCATGCATGGCTCTCCTCACGCCATTGTGGAGGTTGGTCAAGAAGAACGCAATGCCCTCCTCAGTTAGGTGAATGCCATCCCTTCTGAACCAGTGAACATCTTCCCTCTGTGCAGCATAGTGATTTGTTTCATTAGCAATATGGGTGTATAGCTCCTCTGGGAACATCAAATTCAGGAAGTCCATCTCTGTGCTATCTGAGCCCAAGTGATCTATTGGTCCTACTGGCCCCACAAATTCCTCAATGTGTAAAGTTTGGAGGTGTTTTTCCCACGTGATCTTACGTGGTGGGCATGCTTGGCGTACCTGACTGGGTCGCAAGGAACAGCTGGAAATGGGAAGGGCTGAAAGGTTGAGAGATTATGCTCTCTCAATGCCAGTAGCAACTGTACTGCTTGCAGTTGGTAGTGAACTGTTGCCACATGTTCCCTGCTGAGGCGCACCCATATCAGTCTCTGACAAGGAGCTACTTGGACTCCTATCTAGAGGATTATCTCCATCACAATCACCATACTGTGGACTACTTCCCACATCATGCACAGTCGAAGGCACATCCACACCCTTATCAGCACTTGCAGTGCCATGCACCGTGGAGGACTGCATAGTTGTGTCAGTCAGACTAGGTGCTTTCGTGAACACAGATAAAGGCATGTCATAGTCTGCGTCATACTCTGAATGCCCTTGGTGGCCATTGTGTGTGGCCAACTTGTGTGTGGGCACCTTCCTTAGGTGTGCAAGTGGCACCTCATCCTCACTGTCTTGGTCACTGTCATAATTACTGGTCATGTCTGCTTTGGCAACTGGTAGTGGTCTTTCAGGAATGGCGGGCACAGGAGCATCATCCGTATCACAGGCAATGGCCTTTTTACGCAGACGTGTAATATACCTGCACAGAAGCACGTGAAAAGCAATGCACTTATTTCTCATATATATATATATATATATATATATATATATATATATATGTGTAAGTGTGTGTGTGTGTGTATAGTGTGTGTGTGTATATATATATATATATATATATATATATATATATATATGTAAATGTGTGTGTGTGTGTGTATATATATATATATATATATATGTCCCCAGCTACTTTACACCCTGGGTAACTCACCAAACAGATATGCAGTCTAACAGGTGATATATGCCTCTGGTATCTCACCCACAAAAGGAGGTATCAATATATTTAATGCTAAATAAAAGATCAAGACTATAATCAGTAACTCAACAGAATGACTTCATAGTTCGAAAGCACAGGAAATATTTTACCACAGCAGTGCAGAATAGTCGCAAAGAAATATAACATATGAGTTTGAATATTGTCATTGCCTAAACAATTTATGATTTTCTGTCAAATGAGAGGATGCAAGGCAGTCAATAATATATATATATATATATATATATATATATATATATATATATATATATATATTCAAATTCTTCATGCAGTACACCACAAATCCTCTTATTCCTGCCACTTTCTCATGAAAAAACAGTAACTGAAGATGTAATGTATACATTTTTCCTACTAGACTGCTTACATTTCTTGAAATTGTATACATGACATAAATGAAAGTTGTGTGGAGGGGTGGGGGTGTATTGCAATCACTGCAAGTGGAGAAAGAGCCAAATGTGAGTTGTGCATTCATCAGTGTGATAACGACTTCTACTTATGTAAATAAAACTGACAGATGCTGACAGTTTTACCTGAAAAGTGACAATGACTCAGTACTATATTGTAACTGCACTGTGCTAATGACTTGCAAAGTTATGCATGGCCAGACACAGGTGATAATTGCTGGCATTCATTGTATTACCTTCTGCAGGTGACAGTCATAATCTGTTATAAGGCCATAGTCACTCAAATAGTATAACACTTACATATTACCGAGCCTTTCCTCCCACCAAAATTCCACACACGACTGACAAAGCCAGGAGAAATGCATAAAAATAATGTAGCTCCATGCTGTTAGTAGTCACTCTGTAATAACCTTTTCTCACTCAGGCAACTACTCACTATAATCATATTAATAATAAGACAAGCTTGTAGCTTGTCTTCTGCCATAGTTTTACATAATTACACACATTATTTACATATAATTTCTATACCAGAATGCCAAAATTCAAAGCTACAATTGAAACAGCTGGCAACAACTATTGAGACACTCCATTTCTATTACTGAACCAAAGGTTACTAAGTCGTTCAGTGCTTTGAAGGTAAAGAACAGGATTTTCAACTACAAAATCAGCTACCAATGGATTGCTCTAGATTACCACAAAGTGAATGGACGGCATACATATATATCGATATGCACACATTTGCACAGACTATATATATATATATATATATATATATATATGCACACATATCTATATATATCTATATCTATATATATCTATATATACACACATACATACATATATCTATATCTATATATATACTCATACATACACACAAAAAAAACATCAGGGGTTTTGGAGGATAGCTAGTTGATGAATATCTCACTCATGAAACTACTAATCACAAATAGAATACTACAAGCAGAAGTGATTTATTGTCTGCTTATTTTACATTATACTATTTACTCAATGGTGTATCTGATGTCTTATATGCTAGATCTCCTTTTAGAAGCATGACTAGCTAGCACCCTATGCTTTATCTAAATTAGGGAACAAAAACAACCCCCTTGTGAATATAGTGACACATACAGAGAATATATATGTTTTACTAAATTTTGCTCATATAGAGGAAATCAATGCTTCTGTTAGTTCTTGTCTGTCCAGTATAGATGCAGATCTCCATAGGCAATACATAAATATATTTTTAAATTATTTTAAAAACCTTAGATCACTGTCCTATGTGTTTGAGAAACTGGTACTTATATACAATGGGTATTGGGATCATTTTACCACTGTAAACTAGCATGTAATGTTACTCGACAAGGTAAAAGCTGAATATGTACAGTCTACCAATCAACCGAGAAACAAACACAATAGAAATAAACATAATAATCAAATTCCGAACTTTGCAATTACCATACATATAATCACAGTGAACAGCGGAAAAAAATAATACGACATTCAGACTGTCAAAACTATTTACTCATAGGTTGGTACTAGGCTATCGGCCCTAGGGCCTATGCAAACCTAGCCATAACAATTCCCTGGATATTTCTTCCCACAATATTTACTTCTCTGGACCCCTGTCTAGCAGGGCGACTGACATGATCCCCGGAGTGATTTTCCTGAACTAGCTCAGAGAACTGCAGCTTGCTTTACTTCTACTATCTTCTTTTTCTGCATTCTGACATCCTGCTTGAATTCTAACTGCTTTTTGAATTGGAAAATGGGTATGAAATGAAAAGTGAAAATGTTCTCCCTTGTTGTAGGCATTACACTAACCAGCTAACAAAAAAAAATTGTTATATCACTTTATATCATCATTTTACATTAAACTTTCTTTATCAAAATTTGTATAACTTCTTTATATATTTCTGTGTTAGAGAGACTTGTACTAAATTCTGAATTTGCTCTCCTCCCCCAGCCCCAAAGTACTAAAACATTATGGAGCATTGCTGTGGGTGACCCAATGAAGTTGACTATTTGTGCCCTATTTTAAACATATACATGCATGCATAGGGTATGGCATATATCACTTTGATCCCATCTACTTTTCTGTAACCACTACGAAGTTCACTTGGCTAGCAAAATTATTTTGTTCTTGTTAATTCAGTAAGACATGTAAGGACCCTAAAAATGCAGAAAACCAAGACACTGCAGTGCAAGGTATAAAAACAGAAGGCAAATATTTACTATTTTATATAAAAACAGTCATAAAAGCTGACTCATTTGTATCATATGGGTGTATTTTCAGAGCATAACTTTGCCAAGACCTTTTTTGTACAGATACATACAGCTACAGACATCTAACCTCTGCAACAACTTCACAGTCCATTTTGCAATGGTAGTTCCAACAGCATGAAGATAGAATATAGTTTGGTAGGCCATTCCTGCACTTGCTTTTATGTAACAGAGTTACCTCAATTGGCTTAATTTTGTACCTCCATACCACGTTAGCTTGTTTGTACTTGCTCTACCATTCTAGGAGATTTGTCAGTCCCATATAAAATTCCACTATTAACAAAGGTAAATATATGCCCTGCCTTCTAGGATGGCACTTCACCATCTGGGGAATAAGGCATCACTGCTTCCAAGGGGCAACAACATTTTCAAACCCAAGCCAGAACTCCAGAATCTGATAATAGTTTAGGTGGTCAACAGAAGAGAAACAATCACAAGTAATGAGACTAACGTTACAACACCGAATATATAAAAACGCCATTTTAAAGATCAATAAAACTATTTTTCTTCGCTTTTAAATTGTCTTAGTGTTTTAGAGAGCTGCATGGCAGGTATAATGCTACATTTCGGTACAAAGCACACTGCATTAAACTTTTCACCTGTCCCGATAAATTACAAACTTATCGAACACAATTTTCTCTAACAGTATCTCAAAATTTCCTGATTTCAGATTTATGTATTTATTTTTTTACATTGGCTCTCATTTTTATAGTAACTGCAGCAACGATACAACCAGAACAAATACTTTTGACTGCAAACCGCAGGTCATCCCTGTGAATATTTTACTAATGGTAAGGTGAATGATTAAACTCCACAAAACAAAGCGGAGAGCGTGGTAGGCTACGTTCTCCGCTTTGTTTTGTGGAGTTATCAGTTGGCTATCGCCTTTTCTTGGTAACGTGAATGATTCCTTACTTAGTTTCATAGTTTCATAGATTAGTACTAGGCTAAGTGCCCTTGAGGGCCATTTTAAGCCTAGCCAGTTACCTCATGTGAGAATCAAACCGTGCACACCTTGTATCTGTACGGTAAACACCTTAACCATTATGCCAACCTCCCACCCCCCTTTTCTAGCTGACAGTACCTTTTTGGGGTTCTACACAGAACATATAGGGCAATGAAGCTAATACTCACAGGGTTAACAGAGATGAGTGGACACTACGTTGATTCTATAGTGTTTGGTTCAACTCCCTCAGTCTCCATTTGCAAAATGGTGTACATAAGCTAGTTATTCAAAACTAGTGTGCGCTAGCAGGTCACCAATGAAACAAGACATCTATATCTGGTTAACAAATGAATAATAATTTCAGAGTACTATAAACAAAAACATTTTACTTTGTTTGCCAAGGTACAGCACTGATCAACAATGACCAATTTCAGTCTCAGACTAAGCTGCACAGAGTGTTGAACATCAATTACATAAATACATAGCATGAAATGAGGAATTACAGACATTAGCATACAGGTACCTAGTGAATGAAGTACAGCGGTAGTCATTCCCTTGCATAAGGGAGGACTTTCTACAGACCCAGGCAATTACAGGCCATATGTCTGACCAGCTCATATGAAAAGATATGGAAAGTGTCATGAAACTAATCAATAAGAACATTGGGAATCTTCAAACACTGGACCTGTCTCAGTTTGGATGTCAAGGGCAGGTCATGCTTTTCAACCGGTAGACAATATAAGGAAAACTTAGTTAGGCAGTGACATTAGTATAGAGTAATAGTTCTGAGTTAACAAAAATAGGAATGAGACAGAAGCATAAGGTTAATAGGATTATAGGTAACTAGTGAAGAGAGTGCAAAGACTAGATGGAAGGGGTAGTAGTAATGAAATGATAAGAAGTGGAGATATATGGTACAGAATAAAATTATGTTAGTGTCAGATAGTTTGTAAAAAGGAAAGAAAAGAAAAGATAGTTAGTCTTGGTTACTCTGTTGACCTTCAATTCACTTTTAGACCTGGATCCCCTCCCATTATCAGGCATGCATCCACCTGCCGTCTTTATAGGCCGACTGGATACATGTCCATTTTCAGCGGTGGCCCAGTGAGAAAATCTCCGCATAGACAAACTTACATAGATTACACAGAAGTTAGCAAACAATTATAAAAACAAAGTGATTATATACAATGGCTTAGTAGTGTTCCCTAGTAGGGACTCAATTCTCATGGACAGACAATTAAAAGTAAGAGACATCAGATTGGAAGCTGAGCTTGGTGACATAATTACAAGTTATGATAATTACAGAATATGTTTTCAGTTTATAACTTAAACCCCTAAGAGCTGACACAGTCATTCACAATTTGGGAACTTGCATGGATAGTGGCCTAACTTTCGACCAACATATGTTCATTGCTGTAAGTCTTCTATATTACACACCTTATAAAAGGGATTGTGTCTAGATCTAGGGATGTCATTATCCTTCTTTACTCAGCCCTCATTAGGCCAATTATTGAGTATAATGCCCCCCTTTGGCATGTATCTGTCCACACATGCTGCAACTGAAACACCCACAGATATACCTTACTAACTACAGACGGCTAAGAGGTGACCTGTGTCTGGCATACAAGGCACCCTCCAACCCATTACTGATAGATTTACTGCACATCAGCAAGTCAAAAGGCATCAGAAATGCTCAGTCTAGGGATCTAAATCTCTTCTGCATTATCCATTTAATGGTTTGGAGAGACAGGACAAGTATATCCACAGAGAAATCTGCTACAAAGCATACTTCCTATACATGTAAAACAAAGCTCATCTGTGTCTATATTTAGCGCAACTTGGATCTATGGGTGGGAAACAGAAAATTTACCCCAGGAATACTCCCTGTACTACTGTAGAAGCAGCTCCTAAATGCTTTAGCCCATGTATGGGTCCCCTTAAATTATCTATGGTATGATCGCAGTTATTCTCATTAGGGGTAATATATAATTATCAACTATGGGATGGGTATCTAACACCAAATGTGACAGGTTAATTTGACCGCCAAAAGGGAAACTGGCTACGCTCAAAATGGCCCACAAGTACAGCTAGCCTATTACTTTCCTATCAACATGAATTTGATAAAACATAAAGCTATGTACATGCCATGTACTGGATAGCACAGTGGCGCAGCGGTTGTGTTGTCGCCTCACAGGAAGAGGTTTTCTGGTTCGATTTTTAGTTGGGGCACCTTCTGTGCAGAGTCTGCATGTCCCCCCTGTGTTCATGTGGGTTTCCTCCCAGTTTACAAAGACATGCATCTGGAATGTTTCTCCTTGGGTCTCCGCTGAAAATTGGCTTTGTTCCAAGTTGGACATTCCCGGTAAGCAATTGTAAAATAAAATAAAAAAATAAACATGCATACAGGTTGTGGCCATCTACTAGTACAGAGAAAGGTCTGATATGAAGATAGAAGCATGAATGGTGGAGGTTTTAAACTACATGGCAAGGGCAACTATACAGGTTTTGTTTCAAAAAATGCTTTAAATACTAGTCTGAACTGGTTTGTTGCATGTGGGAGTATTCTTTAAGTCAACAGGTGTTCATTGCAAAGTTCTGCATTAGCAGTCAGAATCTGTGGTTGTTATATAGCTGGGCCCTGGGTGTTATTAGGGTTACCATCTGTCCCACTTTGCAAGGAACAGTCCCCTCTTTGGGTAGTTGTAGCCTACAAAAAAATTATAAAAATGGCAAATGTCCTGAGATAGCAGGGCAAAATTATTTCCTATATTTTATGTAATAGTTACATAAAACAGTTATTCTGTATCTGAAACACCTAAATGTTTTAGCAACTAAAATGCAACAAGAATAAGCTTTGATTTAGGGGAAAAAATGAAGTTCTGTCCCTTGTACTGGTCACGGGTAGGTTTTGGCCTGCAAAATCTGATATTTGTACCACAGTTGTCCCACTTTCGGCATCTGAAAAGGTGGCAACCCTAGGGTGTATACAGAACCTGGTCTGGGCAAGGGTTAGCTTCTTAGGCTACAGGTGGGTGTCACAGGAGAGTGTTTGATTTGTGTGCGTGTTGGGGGGGGTGCAGGTGTTTAAAAGTTACATACTCTAGTAAGAAGTTGCCTGTTGCCTTTTGCTTAATGGGTAGCAAACTGGCCTTTTTAATGGTAAATCAATAGCTTGCTTGAAATTATCTGTAGAGTTTTATTTACATACTCTGGTTATTAGGTGAAATTAGTGAACATTCTCTGGGAAAATGTTGACGGCTTTCAAATTAGTACTACTCCAGCAGATAAAACCCACATTTAAATCACATCAACAGAAGGAAACGGGCAAGTCAAACACACAATGTGGCAGCTACAACAACACTGGCCACCTACTGTGCACCACATCACAAACTAAAAACAACTTTTTAGGCAAAGCTGTCGACCTGTCTCAAAAACATGCAACACTAACTCTAATGTAGAACACTGCTAACAATTTAACAAGAAATAAAAGCTGTTAATTCGTTCTTAACTAAAAATTCTGTGAGAATAAGGTACATTTCTCACAATGAAATACACCTGAAGAGGTGTGCTTCGAGGACATCAGCATGTGCACCTTTGAAGTACAACAAATGAGTGTGGTTTAGTAACTTGCTTGGGCTCTGCCTCTCACTCACAAAAGCATGTATAATAATGAAAGCACTGCGTAGTTAGCCATTATCAGACTTCTAGACTGTATACAAAAACACCGATTTACTTCAAACATGCAAGGAGGAAACACTAAACGGGAATGGTGCTGTTGGGAGCAACGAGGAAGCACCAATATCAGCTGCAGCACAGCAACCGGTAGGAGGGACAAAGAAGCACCGCAATATTTATGTTGATAGATCAGATCAAAGACAACCCTAAACAAATTACAATACCCGCATATCTCCCTGTAAGAAGTAAAGAGGCTTCATTCAACCTTTCCTACGTAAGGCGTTTGTTGAGACTAACACATTCCTAGCAAGGTCCCCTCACTTTCGAACCTCATATAAACAAAATGTTTTAACTGATCGTCTGTCGGCCCGGGTACATCTACATGAAAGTAATTTCAGACTTTAACGGATAGAATACTGTGCCATTCAAGTCCGGACAATTAAGACGCTAGTGACAGTATCTCAAGTGCTTACGCATAAGACAGATTGCTCCCCAAGTCCACGACACTGTAATTCTCTCGCAAAAACACGCCGGTGAAATGCCCTAGACTTATTTAAAGAGATACAGTGAACATGTGTGATTATTCGAAACATTGGTAACGTATGCATGTTTAGTGCATACTGACAGGAGGCAGCCATAACAGTCCCAACGGTCAATCACTTTCCTAAATCTCGCTATTGCGGCAATTTTTTACCTCATATTCATTAGTGTTAGCACACATTTTCTGTAGGATTTGAAGCAACAGCTTACCTGATATGGTATCAAAGAGCAGCAAATGCCGGTGACTGTCGACGGCTATCTCTGGCAATCTGAGTGCAGAAATAAAATAGAGGGATCCAGCAGCAGGTCTCCAAATATTATTCCAAAGAAAAGAAATTCTTGTTGCTGGACCCTCTATTTATTGGGATAAAACAATAGAAAATTAAGTTAGGGGTGGAGCTGTATGCAAGTGGTGGCTTGGATTGCAAGAATCTGATTGGCTGCCACCACTTGCTTATCGCAAACCTTTTACACTGAATTACAAGTAAAACTTGAATATGAACCTAATGTAAAAACAACACAAGAACGAAACAGTGGAAGAAGTATGTAGCTGCTCGTACGACAGGACACTAGTTATATCCAAAAGTAGATTTTATTTGTAGATCATCAAACGGCCATAAAACAAAACTGGTTAAGCGCTTTCGGCTGTACCCCAGCCTTCCTCAGAACAACTGTTGAGGTGTGCAAAAGGTATATATATACATCCAGCTAGTCACAATTAAGTAATTTAAATAATTAATTAATCAATCAGCCAGCTGAAAGCCCGCCAAAACCAATAAAAACTGGATTAAAATTCTGAATTATATAATTACTTCAAAGAGCTGTCTGCTAGACAATAGTGCAATACTAATCATTGATTTTATTAGCCTAAAACCCTTTTTAGCATTAGAATAAATACCAGTATCCATACATTGTGTATATTTGTAAGGACATGAGTAATGTGAATTCGTCCGTAGAATGTAATGCATCAAATTGTGGTTATTTGTGTTACATTCAATACATGTTTAATTACATTTTTAACTTTTAGAATTTTTATATTTACAATTTTTATATTTATGGTATAAATTATAGTAAATGTTTAGAAAATATACAGTATTGCACTATTGTCTAGCAGACAGCTCTTTAAAGTAATTATATAATTCAGAATTTTAATCCAGTTTTTATTGGTTTTGGCGGGCTTTCAGCTGGCTGATTGATTAATTAATTATTTAAATTACTTAATTGTGACTAGCTGGATGTATATATATACCTTTTGCACACCTCAACAGTTGTTCTGAGGAAGGCTGGGGTACAGCCGAAAGCGCTTAACCAGTTTTGTTTTATGGCCGTTTGATGATCTACAAATAAAATCTACTTTTGGATATAACTAGTGTCCTGTCGTACGAGCAGCTACATACTTCTTCCACTGTTTAATGTAAAAACACACTGAATCGTAACTGTATAATGTAATTTACAGGTTCAGTTACGATGTAAGTGTGTTTTTCATTAGGTTCAACTACAGATTT
Organism: Protopterus annectens; assembly: GCF_019279795.1. Taxonomy (NCBI): domain Eukaryota; kingdom Metazoa; phylum Chordata; order Ceratodontiformes; family Protopteridae; genus Protopterus; species Protopterus annectens. The sequence goes on along the minus strand of NC_056729.1, from coordinate 1,854,129,368 downwards.
GAATTACAGTTTATCTCGCATCAGGAAGGCACTCGGGGTTAAGAGCATGAAATAACTATCTTCTCATGGCGCGCTCGGTGTTAAACACACAGGCGCCATGAGAAGCTACTCGGGGTGAATGAGATAATAACAGCTATGAATGTAAAATTGTGCTCTGATGTAATTTGTATAGATTTAACTTCAGCATTTTACAGGGTCATACACAAAACATTGGTCAGTAAATTAGCACAGCTATAGGTAATGATGTACTCTTGATAAGATGGATAGCTGCATGGCTTACAAATAGGACATGGCATGTATTATACAGGAACTAGACAGGTGAAAGCCTTGGTTACAGTCAGGGTGTCTCACAACACTCTGTCCTAGGCCCTGACTTGTTTAGATTGTACATTTCAGACCTAACCTTTTCATCTGAGGTGTTCTACAGTCTCTATGCAGATGACCTGAAATTGGGTAAACTGGTTACATGTGTTACTAATAAGGTATGTCTGCAAAAGAACTTGACCCTTTGAGGAGAGTGACATTCCCACAAATTAGCACATTAATAACAGTATCCTAAGCACACAATCAGTTGTGAGGGATTTGGGCATCCAGGTTGATAGCAAAGTGACTTTTGACCATCATATTGCCTCCATTGTACAGAAAGCTTTCTACATGGCCCACCTCATTGGTAAGGGTATCTCATCCAGGGACAAGGTGGTCATAACATTCCTGTATTCTTCCCTTATAAGGCCGATTATTGAGTACAATGCCCCTTAGGTTCATAGGTTCATATTAGGCTGTCTGCCCTAGGGCATTTATAAGCCTAGCCAGTGTGTGTTTGGCTTTCACCACCCATTTTAAATTTATTTTGCTATTCTCTTTTTTGAGGTTAGTATACTGTGCCTCTGTCTAACAGTGACACAGAAGTGATACCCGGGGTAAACCTACGATCTTCCATCCACTCATCAAGATTCCTCTTGAAGAGAGTCAATGAGTGACTCTGCCTAACCTGGACTGGGATTTTATTCCAGAGTGAAGGGAGCCTCTGGGTTATGAATCTGTCCCTCCAGCATGTCCTATTTATTTCAGTGCTGAAGTTCAAGTCTCTCGAGCACGTAGCTCGATGGGATTTGGATTTTCTGAGGTGCAGCATGTCCATTAATTCCGGGTTGGACATGGCTTTATACGTCAGGCACAGATCGACTTTGAGCAGGCGGTATGCCACTGAGTAGAGCTGGAGTTTCTTTAACCAGGCAGCATATGGCATCTGTTTGAGCCCTTTGGTCCTCTTGGTGAGGTACTTTTGGGGTCTTTCCAGTTGCTGCAGGTGTCTGGTAAGGTACATCCCAAAAGGGGCATTGTACTCAATTATGGGCCTGATGAGGGATGAGTAAAGAGGCACAATGACCTCCCTGATCTAGATGTGAATCCCTTCATGATTAGGTGGGCTATATAAAATGTTGTTCTAACCACTTTGGCCACGTGGTTGTCAAGTGAGAGATTGCTATCAACTTGGGTCCCCAGGTCCCTAATTACTTCTTCTGTACTTAATGGATTACCACCTATGTGGTAATTTGTGGGCACTTTGTTTTTGCCAAAGGGGATGACTATACACTTTTTGGCGTTTAGCTTGAGGCAATGGCTCTGGCACCAGTTGTCTGTTTCTATGAGGCCCTTTTGGAGGTTGCTTGTGTCGCTGGAGAGTCGATTATGGCGCCCAGTTTGTAGTCATCTGCAAACTTGGTCAGCCACAGTCCTTTCATGTTGGCCTGTACCTCCGAGAAATATATACCGAACAAGAGAGGTCCCAGGACTGAGCCTTGTGGGATGCCACTTGTAACTGGTTTGGAGTCTTGACATGGCTCCAGCAATTCTAACCATGTAGGTTCTGTCCTTGAGCCAGTTTGCAACCATCTAGTGACATAGGGGTTTATATTTAAGCTGGTGACCTTATCTATAATGCCCAAGTGGGGTATTGTATCGAAGGCTTTTGCGAGGTCCAGGTAGGCTGTGTGGACCACCTTCCCCTCGTCAATGGCCTTGGTGACTGTTTCAAAGAAATCGACCAGGTTTAAGAGGCAGGATCTGCCCTTAACAAAGCTGAACTGGGTAGGATCCAGTGTCTGTAGGTCCCCAATATCTTTATTTATAAGGTCCATGATGATCCTTTCCATAGCTTTGCAGACCAAGCTAGTCAGGCTTATGGGGCGATAGTTTCCAGGATCCGTTGAGGCACCACCTTTGTGGAGAGGGACCACAGTTGCTGTACGCCACTCTTTGGGTACATATCCTGTAGTAAGGCTGAGATTGAACAGTAGTTTTATGTTTGGGTTTAGCTCTTCTTGGAGTTCATGTAGGACACAGCCCGGGACACCGTCTGGTCCCATTGATGCTGTGTTTTTTGCTTTGGAGAGGGCGGCTCTTACCTGAGCATCTGAGATGTCAGGGGGGCAGCACTCTGCTGGGATAGATATTTGCCCTTTTTATTATTTATTTGTTTATGTATGTATGTATGTATGTATGTATGTATGTAAATATATGGTTATTTATTTATTTATTTATTTATTGCATTTATTTAGCAGGATAGTCTAACTGAAAGCAATCCGTTTTCAATGGTGGCCCAGGGAGAAATGCTTCAGAAAAATTCTACCATTACTTCTATATCTCCATTTACGTTCTTTCTGTAATCAACAAATATACAAAATTTAAACAGAGTATTGTTAATTAATAGTAGCTGCATCACATAATGAGCTATAAAACTTTTTCTGGGTAGAAAGGCTCTGCAAAAGTACTACATAAAGAACATAGTAAACAGTATTATATAAGTAATCAGTAGAGATCTACAAGTAATCAATAACTATATAACATTTAAACAAAATATCGTTAACAGCAGCGGCATATAAAGCACTATTTAACACAAATGGCAATGAACTTGAGAGAAGGAGAGAAACGCAAGAAATGCAGCATTAGTATTAGCAGGTGAGAGAGAGAGAGTTTTAGGGTGGGTAGAAGGAAGAAGAGGGGGAGTGGAAGTATAAGGAAGAGATATTGGACCAGTAACTAAGGGGTAGAAGGAAGAAGAGGGGGAGGAGAAGTATAAGGAGGAGATATTGGACCAGTAACTAAGGGATAGAAGGAAGAAGAGGGGGAGGAGAAGTCTAAAGAGGAGATATTGGACCAATAACTAAGGGGTATAAGGAAGAAGAGGGGGAGAAGTTTAAGGAAGAGATATTGGACCAATAACTAAGGGGTAGAAGGAAGAAGAGGGGAAGGAGAAGTCTAAGGAGGAGATATTGGACCAATAACTAAGGGGTAGAAGGAAGAAGAGGGGGGAGAACTATAAGGAAGAGATATTGGACCAATAACTAAGGGTTTAGATGTTTGAAAGGAATAGAAGATAAAAGGGGCAGAACGTCTGTCATCCTGGAGTTGTGTATGCACGGCTGTGCATTTTCCTCCCTATCTTTTCATACCCCTAGTCACACTACCATTATACTCCACAGATGTGCATCCCTATGCAGCCCAAGCTGAGTCAGAGGATCTCCACCACTTCTAGAACTGCTAACCTATGTTTGACCCCCATGGATTGAGGATTACTTTGAGTAAAGATTGAATCCTAATGCTCACCCCTCATGTCAGCAGAGATGTAGAAATACAAAGTACTAAATTGCAGTCAAAAGATAGGGATTGTAAAATAGACTGAGCAATTTGACATATACTAAAAACAAATTCAGATGAATATTTTAGTAAAACACACCTTTTTTTTTTTGCTTTTCCTCCCATACATCTCGGTTAGTGGCCTGGCCCTCTTGTCACTTCCACACTAGGTCTGCCAGCTACTCTTGGTCTCCTGGACCTAACAACTATAATTGCTGGAGCCAGTCATGGACTGAAGGCTTAGCACATCTGAGCTTCCTTCTGGGGGGTCTTACTTATTGTCCTGTCCTTTGTTCCACCCCTCCCATATTTTTGTGTCTTGTGGTCCAGTCCAAGGTAGACATGTGCAATATAGGTATGTGACATATTGCCCTGCCTTAGCGGCAACTCACCCAAGCCAACTGCTACCCCATTGACTAGTCCTCTCATTGATATCTCCAGTCTTTACTGGAGATCAGCTAGAGGTAACCACAAGCCATACACCCCCATGGGATGGGCACACCCATCTGTCCTTGCTGCTCCATCAGTCACCCAAGGCACTAATTGAGCCCGGGTCACTTGAGTTGTAGTCAGGACTTTATCCCTCTATGCCACTGGAGCAGCACAATGCACATTTTTAAGCTATAAACAGCAACACCAAACTGTTAAATTTTCCATTCTCCATCCGTAGCTCTAAGATGAATAATTAACAAGGGGGTTATGTTGATTAATCATATTTAACATATTTGAGATGTGAGGAGTAATAATTTAAATACACAATTCATATACTGTCCATTCAAAGCACCACAACAACATTACACAAATTCTAAAACAGTAATTCTTCAGGGAATTCAGCCTCCTTACCCTCATGAGGGTGCTGTGTTCTCTCTCCCCCTTATTTTTAAACAGATCAACTCCAAGATTACCCAGGTACACAGAATAGGGAGAAGTATACAACAGCACAAACCTCACCTTTTTCTCGCTTATCCAAATCCCACAATGCCCCCCCATGACTAGCTCCATAAGCATAACATTAAATTCATATTTTATTTAGACTAGCTGCTAAAGAAGTTTTTCTTTTAAGTTTTGAAACATCAATTTAAAATTTACTGATGGAGTGACATTTATAAATTAATTCTTCAATACAATGCAAAACATAGTATTGCTTCTTTGCGCAGCCCCACAGTATGTTGCTTCCATGAACCCAGCTGTTTGCATCCATGCTGACAAGCACCTAATGAGTTGGATAACCATAAGGACTTTGTTAGAATAAAGTATGCCTTGTAAAAAGTCTTCCTGCTTTATGGCTTGCTTTCTCAAAGATTCCAGATTATACTTTAAACAGTTTCACTGGCATCAGCACTCCTTTTCCCATTTTGTACATGGGGTCCGGGTGTCACATAAACAGTGACCATCATCTAGACCTAGTGTTCACACCACTGGATGGCTAGCCACAAGAGATTTTGGTAAATCTTTCTTTATAGTCTCATGATAGGTTATGGAGCTGGTGGTGTGCTATGGGTGATGTGATGTTCTGGAAGAATGTTGCTTACCAGTAGCAGACGGATGTGAGAAGTTTACCTCCGTTTCATAAATATTTGCCTCTCTCACAGGCTGTACCATCACATGACAGCAGCAGTGAACATTCATTGCTACACTGCCGTAGAACATCTAATGGAGTCAGACTTGGCCACATATTTGATGAGACCAGACTGATTAGCCATGTTTTCTAGGGTGAAGGATTGAGGCTTATGCAATTCTTGAGATTGGAGAGAGACTGCTGTAGTGGACCCTAAAGATTTATGGATGACGTATTTAGAGTAGTACACTGAAATTAGTTTACAGGTTTGATGATTTTTCAGCAGTTAAGTCAGAAGTTAGTAATCAATGTTTCTTCACTCCTTTTCTTACCAGAAACAGAAAAGTAGCATTAATACCGAGTTCCACAGAATTGAGTCATAGGCTCTTTGGTGATCAGCAGTCTGTCCCAGATGTTACAGGCGGTCTATAGGCTTGTTGTAGCCTTCTTTTGGTAGAGTCCCTTCTAGCACATTTGGCAGCATAGCACAAGTGCAAGGCAACTGCACAGTAAGTCAGAAATAAAGTTGGAGTGGTTTCTACCAAAACAGCAAATAAACCAATCAGAGAAGTAACACTCATAATGCCAGAAACAGTCAGGTGTCCATGACTCTCATATCCTCCTCTCACCATGAGCAAAAACGTAACAGTGATCACAAACTGGCTTCTATGAAGCTGTTATTGGGCTTTCCAGTGATTTATAGATTCAAAGTTCTAGGAAGTAATGTCTTTGCTCATTCTGTCACCAGGACTGGGCTTTCCGGTGATTAATAGATTCATAATTCTAGAGAATAATATATTTCCTCATTCTGTCACCAGGGGCTGTGTTGCTCTCCCCTTTTTAAATTTTTTTGTAGCTATTTCTTCACTAGAATCTAGAGACAACCTTGTTAAACATTTCAGATAAAAAAGGTTTAGTTAAATAAAGATTTCTAAATTATTTATGAAAGTCCCCTTATTGGTAACATGGGATAGGCTTGAGATGCATCTGGCTTAAAACCTTGTTTAGATACAGCCATGCTCCATGCAATAGATGGAGATGAAGCCTTGCCTGTCACCCAGAATGCCATTGTTTGACTAGTTGCAGAAACACAGAAGGTGTCAAACTAGGAAGGATGGGTCAGTGCAGGCTTGCCTGTTTTGGAGAAAAGGGATAAGTTTGGCTTGTTGTATTAGCAATTTCTATTGGATAGTAGATGACCATTCATAGAAATAGTCTGTCAGGCTCCCACTGCATAGGCGGTGCACTGCATAACTAGGGGAAGTATGTCTTTCCCCGAATGGCAACCACTGAGAGTCTGCAAGCTGTCTATGGAAGAAGGATGGGAAGGAAACAGCATAGTATCAGTGGACTGATCTACTCCCTACCTCATGGATCTCACCTCTTGGAGAAAGCAGATGAATTCATAAGATCCCCAGACAGACAACAAATTGATTATAGGGCTCTTGCCGTACCTAGAGAGCCCTGTCTCTCATTCCTTGGGAAGAAAAAAATAAGTTGAAAGGGATGCAAGAATGGAGGCCATTATTCAAATTATGAGAAGAGGGTAAAACTTTGTTTGGTACATATGTCTGCTGGAAATAGAAGGATTAACACTTATAGCAATGTTAAGTAAGTTTTGTTACTTGAAAGGTGTAAGAGTAGATGAACTCTAGATTTTCAAGATGTCTGCACACTGATCAACATCATAACTTTAGCTCTTCCAGTGTGAAAACAGAAACTGAGAAAAAAAGGAGTGCCAATGATTTTTTTTTTTGTAAAATTCAATTACTTGCCTGTAAATACACTGCTTGGATGCTATCATAGAAAAAATTTGAGAAAACAGAAATAAAATCAACAAGAAAAGGTGAAGAGAAAACACTCTGGGAAGGATTCTGCAGCTGTTCAGCAAAAATCAGTTCAGGCTTTAGCTTTGGTTCAAGAGATGGTTTACAGTAATTTAAAGGGAAAAAATAAATCAAATTTACTCAGAGGTGATTAAAATGAATGAAACATTGAAGGACTATATCAGTTCAAACAACTAAAGGCTGGGAAAAATGAAACGTTAACTACCCATTCAGATGAACTGGTAAAACAGCAAAAATCAGAGGCTGACATGAAGAACAAGCTAACTGAAAATTACATTTCTCAAGAACTGTTTGAAAAAATATTAAAAGTTAGAAGACGGAGCATGCAGAGAAAACCTGAGATTTCTGTTGTACCAGAGAAACTGGAAGGAACAGACTATATTAATTTTATGAAAATGCAAATAAGCAACTGGACTGGTTCTACAGCAGAATTTAATTGAAAGGGCACTTCAAATATATACTCCAAGCCTAGCCATGAGAAAGCAACCCAAACCTATATTAGTAAAGATGCAGTCATACCAGTAGAAAGAGTTGATACTGACAAAATTGTGGCAGAAGGCCAAAGTATTCAAAACTGGAGACAGAGTGTTTGCAAAAAAATGATTAGTCACTGTGGGTCTATATTAAATAACTGAAGAGGCATTTCAGCGAACACCTCTTCGTCGACACATAAACAATGAGCGCACAAAACTGAGAACACTGACATCAGCAATTTATTTCCCTGGGAAAGAAATTGCTTGTCTAAAAACAAAAAAATGATTGGAAACATAACAAAGTAAGGGGTTGTGCCCCCCACACCCCCAAAACTAAATATACCAACTCTGAGATCGCACTACAGTGGGGAAAAGGGCAAACTTATGGGAATGGCCAAGTGATTTATTTCCAGGGAAAGAAATCTCTGTTCTGAATGATCGTGATTTAATGCGTTCATTCATTGTGTCGGTAAAGAGGTGTTCACTGAAATGCCTCTTTGATTATTTAATGTAGACCCATTCATTGTACACCAGACAGAAGAGAAGCAAATTTATCTCAGCAATCAGATAATGTATAGAGGCAGGTGTGAGATTCAAGCTGCTGTATCCAGTTGTCTTTAGTGTATTTTTTTCCGGAGGATCAAAGTCAGTTTTTGATACAGAACAGGCTAAGGAGGAAAGAAAAAAATATCCAACAAAAAGCGGCAAATGGAAGAGGACTCTGCTTCTCATTCTTCTGACAGTAAGGTTCATAGAGAGACTCACTGTAAAACCTTTTCCACTGTTCCAAAGGAAAATACTTGAGAGACAAAAAAAAAAGCACAGGAGTTGACTAGAAGAATCAGTAGTGCCATAGACTTGATCCAGAGTCTGGTGTTGGGAGATAGAGATTAACAGGAGGAAGACCAGCAACTTTGAAATTAGTGAATAAATGGAAGAAGACTATAAAGCATCATATTACATTTGTGAAATATGGCTTTGCAAGAAAAAGTAACTGAAAAACACTGGACTTTTATTGACTATATTAAACTTGAGAATGGACTGTAAAGCATATAGCCACATATGCCATTAATGTTTAGAAGGACACTGTATTTGTATAAAACATTTCATGATATAAACTGCATGTTGTATACAGTAAAAGTTTTGTGTAGCGTGTAGTCATGGTATTTTTAATGTGGGGGAGTCTCTTCAGTGACTGTTGTGTGTGCTAAAGATATTAAAGTAAACAAGCACTTTTTTAGTTGTAAGAAATATAGGTTTTATAGAATGACAAGAAACAAAGGCTGGACAAAAGCAAGTTTAATATTCATATGCTGTGATCCTGGGCTGCTGGGGTTGGGGTGGAGTGTAAAAGTGCATTGAATATATTATATGTAGAATTAGGATATCTTCTCTTTTATTTTACAAGGGTGAATGTCTAGATTGTGGATTAAGTTGTAGACAGGTGTTTTTCTAAGCACGTAAGCTTTAAAATTTAGGCAAAATGATGAAAGCCATGAAAATGCCAAGCTTCTTACAACTGCAAATATATTAACATGCTTGTTTTTCTACTGGCAAATGTTCAGTGGAGTTAAAATGTCTGCAGATGAGAGCAGCTTTGCATTCTGTTCTGAGAGAAATTTACAAAGCCTCATTGCTGGCTGCATTTCCATGGAGACAAGCTGTCTGCAGATGCAAGCAGTTAATCTTGATCATTCTGAATATTCTTTGCTATGGGAAATGTAAAATTTAAAATTACAATGGTAAGTAGTTCAGTGAAAAAGTTAAGGTTGAAATTATGGGACATAACTAAGAGGTAACAACCTCCCTAGAAGCTTTAATGTAGTTAATAGAGTAAATTTACGTGTATTTAAAGATAACCAGTGCACTTTTTTAGGGCTAAAAGTTATTGTTTTCTGAAAGCATACAAGCTGTTTTTTCATATATGGGAGGGGAAGAGAGTTAAGTCGGTTCCAGAAGACGGTATTGTAGACCTTGATATTTTAGACTTGGATGATTAAACTCATTGTGAATTTCACCTAGGGCTGCATTGGTAATTTTTTACCAGTTTTTTTTTCCGTTTTTCTGTTTCATGAGTTAAGAAAAGAACAGACAGCAGTTAGCATAAATGGAAGCGCAGTCTGTTGCATGTGTTTTAGTATGGGTAAGTATGGCTAACCTTAATTTTAGGTTAGATAATGCCCTGTTGGTGCAACAGTCAATTTGGGACAGTTGTTCTCTTCAGGAGGGTTAAACTTCATGTTTTGAAGATGTACATAGTTTTGTGTTCCAAATTAATAAGGGATGGGGTATTTTGTATTTAGCTTTTTATTTGAGAGTTTTCTTTAAAGCAAAAAATCTTGAAAATGTGACATAGGTTCAAATGGAGATGAGAAGAAACAACTGTACAATTGATCAGCCCGGCAAACATTAGTGTATGCATGTAAGACAAAAGCTGGAAATACATTTAAAAAACTGTCATGTATAATAGGTGGGAAAATAGCTTTTTATTATAATGGCCTTACAGGTATAGATGAAATGGAGAGAGTATCAAAATTATGTTAAGAAATAGAGTACAAATAGGAATGCTGCAGGAGACAAAGAAATGAGTGTGCATTTTACAGAAATAATTTCTGAATGGATATTCACCAGAATATCAGGGACAGAGGAAAAGGGGAGTAGATATACTAATTGCTAGAGGGCCTCTAGTAGAGATAGATTAGGGGAAAAAGACAAAAAAAGGTAGATTAGTGGTAGTAAGGGACTATTGGCAAGTGAGGAAAATTACAGTGGCATGTATTTATATTCCACTGAAAACTGCTTTCGTGGAGCTTAAGCAAATTTTAGGAGACATAATCAGCTTTTATCAGAGAATATTGTTTATAGGTGGGTACTGGAATTTGATTTGCAATAGAGAGGATGTATCGAGGGGCCTAGAAGGGACAATATTAGAAAAGAGGGTATATCT
>NC_056729.1:1854092564-1854118404 GCF_019279795.1 Protopterus annectens | reverse complement strand
GACCGGAGGAAACCCATGCGACCACAGGGAGGACATGCAGACTCCGCACAGAAGGCACCCCAGCCGAGGATCAAACCAGAGAACCTCTTGCTGTGAGGAGACGATGCTAACCGCTGCAACACCGTGGCTGCCCTAGCCTTACTCCTGTTATCACTAAATATTCCCCAATGAGGCCACTGCATAGCTGTGGCCAAGACCTGCTACAAATATATAAACCCAAGACCAAAGCTGATTGCACCCTCTACAGTTATAACCCTGCCATATCCTGTAATAAACTTCCCTTAGAAATTACATCCCTTACACAACCTAATCAATTCAAAACAGCCACTAGAGAATACCTAAAAACAAACTGGACTTGCCCCTGCACTAATCCTCCCTAAGTTACGTTCCCATCCATCCAAGACACCTATTCACCTCCTCCCCATCCACCTACACTCTCTCCCTTTTCAATTTCAACCTCCCTTTTTTCCTACATTTTCTCTCTTGCCCCTCCCCTTGAGTAACCTATAATCTATTCTTGCCTTTCTACCCCCATACTCTTCTCTCTTCTTCCTCTTCTCTGACCCAGTACTCTCCCCCTTTTTTGGAACTACAATAACCATATTGGTTGTCTATTGTTTGTAATATTGATATAGAACAATCTATGTATTCTCTTTTATATTGGATTAATGCTCTACTCTTGACATATCCTCTTTATGATGTACCAGGGCACAGATACTCGTATTGTATGTAGTTAAGTGAAAGCTTATCAAATTTGCACATAATCCACATTGTACATAGTTTTGTGAAAGTTTAATAATTTGTACATAATCTGTTTCTCTAATTTAATGAAAGTGTATCTTAACTGTGGAGCTTTTCTCCCCGGGTCACTGCTGAAAATGAGCCACTAAGCTCAGTCGGACTAACCCGGTCAACAAATGTAAAATAAAATAAAAAAATAAAATAAATAAGGGGAATCTCACAGAAGTAGAGGAGCAAATGTAGAGTGCTAAAGAGAAAATAAGGGAGTATTTGGATAATATGCATGAGTTTAGAAAGATTGCAGTTAACTTTTTTTTTCCCATTTATTTATTTATTTAACATTTGCTAACTGGGAAAGTCCAACTTGGAACGAGCCAATTTTCATCGGAGACCCGGTGAGAAATGCTCCAAATGCATGTCTTTGTAGCGTGAGAGGAAACCAGAGCACCCGGAGGAAACCTACATGAATACAGGGAGGGCATGCAGACTCCACACAGAAGGCACCCCAGCCGAGAATCAAACTGGAGAACCTCTTGCTGTGAGGCGACAATGCTACCGCTGCACCACTGTGCCATCCATAACTCCAGAGTGCAAACATTTTTAGCACAATGACTTAGGCAACAGAACATTGAAAGGGTTATCACCAAACTTAGGAAACGTGTAGCATGAAAAATCACCAGAGATCCTGTAGCGGTTTTGGAGATATTCTAGAAATTTTGTAAAAAATGTGTATAAATGTTGAAATCTAGAGAGTACAAATGGGAATATTTATGGAAGATTTAATTATGCCATGGTAAGAAGTAGATGAGGTTCAAACAACTAAAAGTTAAGATAGGAGATGATGAGATGAAAACAGTGATGTATAATCAGTCTTTAGGAAAGTCTCCAGGAACAGATGGTATTCCTGTGGAAGTTTGGAAATTAGGAGGGAAGAAAGTGATAAAGATCTGGAAGATTTTGTTTAAGTACAGGGACACCTCCAGACTGGTTTGCCAGCATGGCGCACTGGAACGACTCCAGGTGCAACTGACAGTTGGCAAGACACCCATCCAAGTTATAGCCAGCTATAGACCCCCCCCCCCCCTCCATGACTCAGGACACCTACTCCTCTTACCTGGATCTACTTGACTCTATCAAGGTACCCCCAACACCCTGATCCTTGGTGACTTCAACTACCCCACCATAGACTGGGTGAACTATTTCTGCACTAATGCACTCACTCAATGATTGGTGACTTCCAACTACCCCACCATAGACTGGGTGTACTATTCCTGCACTAATGCACTCACTCAATGATTCCTTAACTTCATCAGTTCTAACACATTAGACCAGCTTGTCTCATCCCCCACAAGGGGAGATAACATTCCGGACTTGGTTCACAAAAACATGGCTGTCTGCTGCATCAATATGTTCTTCACTTGTGAGATCAGATCATCGGACTGTCTCTTTCGAAGTTTCTATCCCACCCACCCACCCCTGCCATAATCAAGCTAAAAAGCTTCTCAAAAGCTGACTACAACCTCCTAAGGGAGGGTATCTGAAGCTTCACACCAGTGTCCCCCTCAGAGGATGCAGACACCTATGCTGAACAGTACATCAATGCAGTATACAAGCACCTGTACAGCTGCATGGACTCAGCCATACCCAATAGAACTAAAACCTGCTCCTCAAAGAAACACAAACCTGTTTGGTGGATATCCTCTAGCAACAGGCTTTGCAACAAAAGGAAGAAACTGTTGTCCACGGATAAAAAGGAACAAATTCCAAACTGAAACACTCCCTCCTTAGCCTCAACAAGCAAATTAGATCACTAGTGAAGATCTCCAAGCCAATTATGAATCGAAACTAGCCTCAGAAAAAAAGGGAAACCACAAAGTCTTCTTCAGTTATGTCAGGAACCTCCATGGCAAAGCCCAGGTTTGTTCCAAATTGGTACTTAACAGTATCACTTACACTGATCCTGTTACCTAGCCAACCTGCTAGCAGTTAGGCTCAGCACAAACTTCACCCCCTGTCCCCCCAAAGGCCCTTTCGACATCCCCGATACTTGTCCCGCACCTCAAATCTCCGTAGATCAAATGTTAAAGGCCCTGTCCAAGACAAAGAATGCAGCTTCCATGGGACCTGATAGTATCCCAGGCTGTATTCTGCACCATCTCCAGCAAGAAGTGACTTTGCCATTGAGCACCTTATTCAGCCACAGCTTAAGCACAGGCTTCATTCCAGCAGAGTGGAGAACTGCCATTGTCATTCCCTTGCACAAAGGTGATGCCGCTACTGACCCTGGAAACTATTGCCCCATTAGCTTGACAAGTCTGATGTGTAAAGCCATGGAGGATATTATTATGGATCTCATAAACAAGAACGTAGGCAATCTCCAAGCACTTGACCCCACCCAGCTCAGATTCATCAAGGGCAGATCTTGTCTGTTGAATTTGATTGACTTCTTTGAGACGGTCACCAAGATCCTGGATGAGGGAAAGTCAGTGCATACAGCTTACCTTGACTTGAGCAAGGCCATTGACACAATGCCCCACTTGGGCATCATTGAAAAGCTAACACAATTTGGCATAAATCCCTATCTCATCAGGTGGATGGCGCTTACCGAAAGGGCCCTCAAAGTCAAAATAGGCACCTCCACCTCTGATAGCAGACCTGTTACTAGTGAATTTCCCCAGGGATCTGTCCTGGGACCCCTACTGTTTGGCATCTACTTCTCGGTGGTCCAGGGAAAGACAAAAGGCTTGTGGCTGACCAAGTTTGCAGACCACTTTAAGTTGGGTGCTGTCCACTGACTCCCCAAATAATGTTAACATACTGCAAGAGGGTCTCACAGCAACTAATGACTGGTGCCAAAGTCATGGCCTCAAGCTAAATGCAAAAAAAAATGTATCATTATACCATTTGGTAAAAACACAACTCCTACTGATTACCACATCAACGGCAACCCCCTAAGCACACAACCTGTGGTGAGAGACCTGGGCAGTCAGGTTGATAACAACCACACATTCAACCATCATGCAGTGACAGTGGTCAGAAAAGCCTTTTACTTGGTTCAACTCATAAGTAAAGGGATTGCATCCAGAAAAAAGGAGGTTATTACCTCTCTGTACTCCTCCCTCATTAGACCAATAATTAAGTATAATGCCCCATTTGGTTTGTACCTCTCCAAACATCTGCACCAACTGGAAAGGCCACTAAAATACCCCACAAAGAGAATCCACAGCCTTCAACACCTGTCCTATGTAGATAGTCTCAAATCACTGTCACTCTACTCTGTATCGTACAGATTAATCAGGGGGTGATCTGTGTCTTGCCTACAAGGCAGTCACGGACCCTGCCCTACTAGAGATGCTCCATATCCATAAGTCTAACTCCCCATGCATTACCCACTCAAAAGGCCTGAATGTAATATGTGACATAAACAAAACCTACTGGAGAGACAGGTTTGTCTCCCAGAGGCTGCCCCGTCTCTGGAATAGACCTTCCATATATGTCAAACAGAGCACCTCGCTGACCCTCTTCAAGCCCAACTTTGATGATTGGATGGGAAACTGCAAATTTGTCCCAGGGGTTCCACCTGTGTCCCTCACTGACAGGAGTGTCAGGTGCTGACTGAGGTTTCTTTCTGGGGATAAACTCTTGGCTAGGCTTGTAAGGGCCCAGGACCATTACCCTAGTAACCTCCTGTGATCCTATGATAACAGTATTTTGAAAGAAAGATGTGGTAGCTGTGTTACCTAAAAATGGCAATGACTGTTCAGACCCAGCTTCATAGTCATTATCCCTCTTTAAGAGGAACTTGGATGACTGGATGAGAAATAGAAAATACATCCCTGGGATTCCACCTGTGTCCCTGCTGGAGAGGGGCATTGGGTGCTGACTTATGGAAATATGGGCTAATTTATTGGCTAGGCTTATAAGGGCCTCAGGGCCAGTAGCCTAGTAACTTGTTATACATAAAGACCTAATTCAATTTTAAACCATGATTATTTTGTCTATACTAGCTAAAATAATGGCAAACGTTCTGCCAAAATTGATAGAGATGGATCAGTGTGGTTTTGTGGAGGGGAGGCAAACATTTGACAAAATTAATGGAACCATGATGATCCAGAGAGAAACAATTTAAGAAAATGCCTCTGCTGTTGATGGATCTTGATGCAGAGAAAGCATTTGACAGAGTAAGCTGGAATTTTATAAATAGGGCATTTGGAAGCATTTGCATTGTGTGATACAGAAAGGTTAATTGAAGGATCAGAGGCAAGAATTAAAGTGAGAAGGTTCCTCTCAGTTACGCTTTGAACAAAGGAACCAGACAGAGGTGCCCTCTTTCCCCTTTATTTGCATTATGTTTAGAGCAATTGGCAAAGAAAATAATGGATTCAAAAATAAAAGGATGTAACTGTCATGGAAATCAAGAAAAGCTGACGTTATTACAGATGATATTATTTTGTACATGAGTGGACATTTCAGTGTTGTGGAACATTTTAAGACAGTTTAACGTTTTTTAGGGGTATGTAAAATTAATGAAGGGAAAACAAATGCTATAGCCGTAAAATATGTACCCACACATGAATTGATTCAGTAATACCCATATATATATGGGAACATGATAAGTTGAGGTGTTTAGAAGTATGGATTAAAAAAGGCTTCTTTTATGGCATCTAAGGATATATATGAGAAGAGTCTAAACAAAAGATAGTACAAAAATTGAGAAAATACTGTGAAGAGAGACTGGAAAAGCAATTTACAAGTGAACAATGGAAGACTTGTATATGTCCCCCAAGTATGCAAACAGGTCCAGAAGGTTTAGGATCTTTGCTTGGAAGTGTTTGCCTAGGTATTTTATACCCCAATCAGACTTGAAAGAATTTTTCCTCAGGTAGATAGCAAATGTTGGAGGTGTGATGGAGAAGAAAGAGGAAACTGGGAACATGTTTTGGGACTGTGGTGATTTGGCAGATTTTAAAATTTCCCTATAGAGTGTATTTTCAGAAATATTGGGTGAGCAAATTGCTATAAGGATAGTGTTCTTTTGAGTTAGAATACAGGTTCTGAATTGCCCAGACATAGTAAGTCCTTAAGTTTAATTCTATCACCTCCCAAGCAAAGCAATTAATAGAAAATGGAAATCAATGCTTATATCAACTGTATTTGAGGTATTGAATATTATAAAATATAAAAGAAGTAGAAGTGGGATCTGTAAAAAGGGAAGGAGCAAATCCGTTAGAATTAAATGGAATCTAGCTTTGTTTGTATGCTTGTTTGTTTGCTTGTTATTTACTGAAATGCTAATACCACCTAAATGCGGCTTTTCAGAGCTTCTGTGGATCCCTAGTGATATCTGCATTGCTTACTGTACTTATTTCCTTGTTTCACTTAAAAGAAAGTTACTGTTTATCGTTTTTGCATTTAAGTTACCTGTAACATATTGGATTTAATCCAAAAAAAGAAGCAACAAATACCACAAAGTACCCAAGCTCAGGAAAACAGGACCCGGAAGCAAAGTTGGAAGCAAGTAATTAGCTTCTTTAAAATACAAGAGCTAATCAGTGTTATTTTAAAGCTTTTTTATTAAACCATAAAACTGAACCAAAATCCACCAAGCGCTTTTCACTCTGGTCAATCCGAGCTTTCTCAAGGAAATAATGAGTCGATGATTTGACTTTGTTAAATAGTTTCCATTGGGTCATCTGACCAATTAAACAATTATCCTGTATTTACCTTTTATAAATTAAAAATGCTTAGAAGCCAAATATTTTAAGCTTTTAGCTTTGACAACGAACTTGTCCCATAAAAATATTTCTAAAAAACATTGCATTTAAGTTACCTGGCACTTACTCACTAAAGCAATTATATAAGTCAGCACTAAAAAATTAAAAGCACTACACCCTCACAAACTCCCCTTGAGTACCTTGTTCCCCATTGGCCCTTTTTTCAATTATAAAGGAATTCCCAGTACTATTCTAGCTTGTCCAAAGGTCAGTTGTCAGTCTCCTCTCCGGTCCATCTGGTGAATCTGGGAATCTTGAGGCAATTCAAAAGTCCAAAAAGGTATAGAAATCCAGGAAAGTATGTTGGCTCACCACAAGTTTATTGTATAAAGTTCCAAAACGCACATCTAGCAAACTGGCACAGATTAAAAGTACACTTCACATCCACTATTAACGCAATTCTCTCAATACGTTTTCGTCATATAACTGACTTCATCAGATCAACACTCTAACCCCAACCTTTCTTTGTATATACACACACACACACTAATTGATCAAATAAATCAATTAATAAATTATCAATCAATAGAATTTAAAATTGAAACATTTAAACCATTTTAAATAAGGGTGATTTCTGTTAAAAACTTTTTGTTAAAAGCACATTAATTTCCTTACTTTCAATTAGATTAATATTGAACAGTTATTATACATTTGCATTGAAATTAAATATGAAATAGTAATAATAGTATAAAATAGAGACATTTTGTTAATTCTAAAAGTAGATGAAAAAGAAGTAACCATGCCCTCTAGTGGAAATTTGTTAAAATTACATATAATGGAACAAATCTTCAAAAGGAATCTGTCTCACATCTAAAAGTCTCTTAAATATTCTATAAAATTATGTAAAAAAATACTATAAATCAGGCAGTTTCACTTTTTTTACTCACACAAGGTGTATGGATCACCAAAAAAAAAGGGGGATATATACAAATATCTAATTAAAAATTAATAATTAAATCTATTCATAATTTCGCTGCTCTTAATTTTAAAATGGGGGCTATACTAATATATTCATTTAGGCCTGGGGTTTTGTTTGCTTCTAGTGACATTTGCCACCACAATTCACGGTATTCTAACCTTTCTTCCCAGGGTCCTCCTCTTATGTCTTTTTCTGTGTGCTCTAAAACCGTGAAACTAAAACTAGCTTTCTCACACATTCTAGTGTGCTTATATAGGGCATTCGTATCTTTACAATTTTTTATATCATTTAAATGCTCAAATATTCTTCTCTTTAATTTCCTCTCAGTTTTCCCTATATAGAAGGATTGACATACATTACACATACTAAGGTAAACTAGACCTATGGAATCACAGTTGTAGAAATACTTATCATTAGTTATGGTCCTATTTCTACTATTGATGTAGATAGTGTTGGTGTTAGAAATATTTGCACATTGTGCACACCTACCGCACTTATAGGTTCCCTTTCTCCTTCTATCTTGTGGTACCACGGTGTATTTGTTTTCTAGTAAATTTTTTATAGTTAAAGAATTTTTGAACACTACCTTGGGCAACCTATTAATTCCTAGGTCTAATTCTGTTAATTCTATAGACCTATCCCATTCCTTGTTAAAAATCCTTCTTATTTTGTTGTTAAATGTGTTGTATTCTAAAATTAAAGCTAAGTCAAAGTTTTCTTGTTTGTTTTCTTTACTTGGTTCATTTAAATTGTCTATTGCTTTTTCTTTTTTAATAATGGGTGCAAATCTGCCTTCTCTTCCTAAAGAAACCTCTTTTCTAATTTCCTTAATCAATTTGTTTGGATAGCCCCTTTCTTGGAACATACTCTCCAGCAAATCACATTCTAAGAGGAAGTCCTGATTCTTACTAGTCATTTTACTTCCTCTCACAAACTGCCCTTTTATTATATTCTTCTTTACATGTATAGGGTGGGCACTATCAAAATGGAGAAAAGAATTACAATATGTGGCTTTTCTGTATATTTTGGTTTCCAAATGTCCTTGTTCCTTATATATTTCTAAGTCCAGATATTGCACCGAGTTATATGTCACTTTATAAGTGAACTTTAAAAAACTACAAGTGTTATTCAAATATACTAAAAAATCCTTGAGTTTGTCTTCTCCCCCATTCCAAAAAATGATTATGTCATCCAAAAACCTACGGTAAACTGTCATGAAGCATTTATATTTACTTTCCAATACAAATTTTTCCTCCCATTTTGATAAAACCAAATTAGCATATGTGGGGGCGCATGCCGCGCCCATTGCCACTCCTTGGATCTGTCTAAAAAATTCCCCATTAAAAAATAATCTTGAGGCAATGTTACAACTGCCTCATGTACACAGACAACCCTCTCCTCCTCCCAACAAATTCCAACACATGTGAGAGATGCATCCATATAGCCAAACTGGAGGCTAAGCTCTCTCAACTCAGTAATGACGTAACCATTCAGGAGGAGAAGGAAACCACACCACACTCACTACAATTCCAGTCTCACATAGACGTACCACGACAGCAAACCAAACACATAAACACACAAAAACATACTCGGAGGCCCTAAATAAAAATCTGCCTAAGCAGCAGAGACCTCCAAAGCAGACACCCAAGCAACCGCTACCCCAAAACAAAACACGTGCAACACATAGCTCACAAAGCCAGTGTGCCGAACAGTCACAGCCCTTAAGACTAAACAACACACCTGATAGACTTGTAATAGGTGACTCTATCGTCAGGCACACTGACGTCCCGTTCACCAGGCTGAACAAGGAGAAGGTCATGGTGAGCTGTCTGTCGGGCGCTAGGATCTGCCACATAACACAAGCACTAAGGTCATTCCAAGGTAAGTACAAATAATACTCAGTCATTGTCCATGCTGGTGTGAATGACCTGAGACATACCTCCCTGGGCTACATGAAAAGAGACATAGAGGAGCTCTCTGAGCATGTGGCACAGGCCGGTATGACCCTGACCTTGAGTAGCATCTTACCCTCACCAAGAATTATGCCACAATATGAAGACAAGATCAATTTCAACAATTGGCTTAAGTATTGGTGTCATTCAAAGGGGATCCAATGCCTGTCAGCCTGGGATGACATGCTCGACAAGCCATGATGCTTCGCTAGGGACGGCTTGCACCTGTCACCCCTGGGCTTTCAGATATTGGTAAAGGCTTTTGCTACCCCCATAGTGCCTTTTTTAGGCAAGGCTCAAAAGACAAACCCACCTCCATAGGTATCACAAGGGATAAGAAACTAAGAGTAATGCTACTCAACACCAGAAATCTAAACCTCAAGATGCACACACTCGAAACTCTCCTTAGCATGGAGAACATCGATATCTGTGCAGTAACAGAAACCTGATTCAAGGCTCCCGAGAGCACCCCAGCACTGCCAGGTTATACCTCATACCATGCTTTTCGGCCCCAAAACTTGGACCAACCCACAAATGGAGGGGGAGTATCAATATTTGTCAAAGATACCCACACCTCCAGGTTGGTGGCACAGCACGAAGCATCAGAGACTATCCATGTGCAGCTAACAGGGGGTAAAACTGCCTTCCAGTTTATAGCCTGCTACAGACCACCCTCCCAATCCCAGGAACACCACTCGGCCTTCCTGAGAACACTGGAAAATATGAAGGTCTCTCCAAACACCATTATATTGGGCGACTTCAACTACCCATACATAGACTGGGAGCATTACTCTAGCTCCAACACCCTAGCCCAAAGGTTCCTAGAATTTATAAACTCAAATGCTATGGAACAACTTGTTACCACTCCCACAAGAGGGGAAAACATACTGGACCTGATAATCACCAACATGGGGACTCTATGTTCCAGACCAGAAGTGTATCCCTCACTGGTAATATCAGACCATAAACTAATCTCACTGGATATTCACATCCCGGCCCCACCCCCTGCCCAGACAACCACAGTGAAAAACTTCTCTAAAGCAAATTTCACACTCCTCAAAACCGAGGTGGAAGCCTTCAAAGCCCCTGGGCCTTTGGAAAATACGGCCCAGACCGCAGAATCCTTTATAAACGCATTCTATGAACACCTTCAGGAATGCATGGATCATGCGATCCCAAGTAAAACCAAGACCCAATCCTCCAAAGGCAGACGTCCTGTCTGGTGGACCCTAGCCATAAACAAACTATACAATAGAAGGAGGAAGCTACTAAATGATAGAGCAAAATCCCAAAAAGGGAAGGCATCTCTGATCAGTATTAACAAAAAACTACGGGCACTCATAAAATCGTCTAAGGCCAGCTTAGAGAGGAAAAATTGCACAGGACACTAAGGATAATCACAAGGCTTTCTTTAGCTATGTTAGGAACCTGGGTGGTAATTCCCAGATATGCTCAGAATTAGTCCAAAATGACAAAAAATACACCGAGCCCACAGACATTGCCAACATTCTAGCTGACAGGTTCAGAGCAAACTCCCCCCCCTTCCCACCAAAAGGGCAAATATCTATCCCAGCAGAGTGCTGCCCCCTGACATCTCAGATGCTCAGGTAAGAGCCACCCTCTCCAAAGCAGAAAACACAGCATCAATGGGACCAGACGGTGTCCCGGGCTGCGTCCTACATGAACTCCAAGAAGAGCTAAACCCAAACATAAAACTACTGTTCAATCTCAGCCTTACTACCGGATATGTACCCAAAGAGTGGCATACAGCAACAATGGTCCCTCTCCACAAAGGTGGTGCCTCAACGGATCCTGGAAACTATCGCCCCATAAGCCTGACTAGCTTGGTCTGCAAAGCTATGGAAAGGATCATAATGGACCTCATAAATAAAGATATTGGGGACCTACAGACACTGGATCCTACCCAGTTCGGCTTTGTTAAGAGCAGATCCTGCCTCTTAAACCTGGTTGATTTCTTTGAAACAGTCACCAAGGCCATTGACGAGGGGAAGGTGGTCCACACAGCCTACCTGGACCTCACAAAAGCCTTCAATACAATACCCCACTCGGGCATTATAGATAAGCTCACCAGCTTAAATATAAACCCCTATGTCATTAGATGGGTTGCAAACTGGCTCAAGGACAGAACCCACATGGTTAGAATTGCTGGAGCCATGTCAGACTACAAACCAGTTACAAGTGGCATCCCACAAGGCTCAGTCCTGGGACCTCTCTTGTTCGGTATATATTTCTCGGAGGTACAGGCCAACATGGAATGACTGTGGCTGACCAAGTTCGCAAATGACTGCAGACTGGGCGCCATAATCGACTCTCCAGCCGACACAAGCATCCTCCAAAAGGGCCTCATAGAAACAGACAACTGGTGCCAGAGCCATGGCCTCAAGGTAAACGCCAAAAAGTGTATAGTCATCCCCTTTGGCAAAACAGTGCCACAAATTACCACATAGGTGGTAATCCATTAAGTACAGAAGTAATTAGGGACCTGGGGACCCAGGTTGATATCAATCTCTCATTTGACAACCATGTGGCCAAAGTGGTTAGAAAAACATTTTATATAGCCCACCTAATCATGAAGGGATTCACATCTAGATCAGGGGAGGTCATCGTGCCTCTTTACTCATCCCTCATCAGGCCCATAATTGAGTACAATGCCCCTTTTGGGATGTACCTTACCAGACACCTGCAGCAACTGGAAAGACCCCAAAAGTACCTCACCAAGAGGATCAAAGGGCTCAAACAGATGCCATATGCTGCCCGGTTAAAGAAACTCCAGCTCTACTCAGTGGCATACCGCCTGTTCAGAGGCGATCTGTGCCTGACGTATAAAGCCATGTCCAACCCTGAATTAATGGACATGCTGCACCTCAGAAAATCCAAATCCCATCGAGCCACGCTCGAGACTTGAACCTCAGCACTGAAATAAATAAGACATGCTGGAGGGACAGATTCATAACCCAGAGGCTCCCTTCACTCTGGAATAAAATCCCAGTCCAGGTTAGGCAGAGTCCCTCATTAACTCTCTTCAAGAGGAATCTTGATGAGTGGGTGGGGGATCGTAGGTTTACCCCGGGTATCACTTTTGTGTCACTGTTAGACAGAGGCACAGTATACTAACCTCGTAAAAGGGCATAACAAAATTAATTTAAAATGGGTGGCGAAAGCCAAACACATTCTGGCTAGGCTTATAAATGCCCTAGGGCAGATAGCCTAGTATGAACCTATGAACCTGTGGAAATTGTGCGAACATGACATGTATAATGTTCAGGGGGAAGAGGAGTGAAGTTTAAGGGAAGGCAGGAATTCAGCATTTTTGTTTCTTTTGTTTTTGTAATGTTGGACTGATTATAGTAGCAAAGTAAATGTATGTGGTGTACACTATGTTTAAATGGAAACAATGTTAAAATGGTTTCTTTTTCTTTTCTTTTCTGTTAATGTATGTTTGTCTGTGTCTTAAGTGATAATTTAATAAAGGTGTTAAAAAAGAGTAGATAAACTTTTAAACTGGCAAGTCAGTATTAATTATGAAACCAAGGAAAGGTCAGAGATGAAGAAACATCCTATGGGACTTAATTAGTTCTGCTTCTTGTTTTTACGTGGTGGTAATTTGAGTTCTGCTCCCTGTTTTCTGTGGTGAGCAGTCTGGTGTTAGATATATTTTACATCTATCTAATAATGGAAAATATGGCTGCCCGATTCTTCAAAATAACTCCTAGATTTGAGGAAGAAAATGCTTGTGTGAATTAATGCAGTATCCACAAACTTGGAAATAATATAGTTCAGGATCAAGGACCCTGAAGATCCCTGACATTCTGGAGTAAGTTACTCACAGGGAATCCTAGGTGACCCCTCTTAAGTAAATTTGGAACCCTGCAATTTGTTGCATGCTGCTTGGTCATGTATGCAATGTCAAAACAAGAAAGCCATCTGCTTCATGTTTAAGTTTCTGTGCATCATCACTGTCTATGTTATATATTGAATGTTATTTTGTGGTTTGCTGGACTTCAAGAAAGTGAATGTGTTTCCTGTGTTTCACAATTTCTGTCTTATCTGAGTCTATGCAACATCAGATTTAATACTTGAAAAGATCGTGAGTGTAGCCCCCCTTCCCCCATATAATGAGTTTTTTTTTAAGTCTTGAGAGTGTCAAGTTTTTGAATTTGGGACTTTTGTAGCTTTAACCCTTTTAGTTTCTCTTAATTATTTGTCAGTTAAATGACATACTATTATTCATTGGAAATCCAAGCAAAGTTATTTCATGTTCTTATTTTACTTTATCATTGAGTTATTTAAGGGTTGATTTTGCTTTGATAGGAAAAAAATCCATTCTCTTAAAATTCTAATTTTAAGAAAATATATTATGCCTATCAAGAATTTATATTTTTGTTTTAAATGTCTGCTATTATGTTATTTGTTAAAATTTATTCAGCAGTACTAATAAGTTATTTTGATTGTATGATGTCATCCTAAAATTAAATGGCGTTTCTATTGTAAAGATGTCTCAAAATTTGAATAAACGTTTGATAATGTGCACGTGTTCTTTTTTAAACAAGAAACATCTTTATTAAATTATCACTTATGGCATAGGGAATCATACATTTATATAAATGAAAACAAATCATATAGACATATTTTTAGTTTCAAATTTAAACATCAATTATCTGTCCAGTCATTGTCAGTCAACATTAAATAGTTCATTCAGATATTGCCTTCTTTTAAACCTCATTCTTTTTCCAATATGTTTTTCTGCATGTATTGCTCCCACAGTTCCCATTTTTTCTATGTCATTTATTACTGCCCTTTTCTAACTATCCCATTTTCAGTTGTTTTACCTCTCTTACCATATTCACTGCTTCTAGTACAGTTGGTTTAGACTTTGATTTCCACTTTCTAGTAAATGCATTTTTGGCAGCCACCATAATTAAACTCAGCAAGGCGTTACTGTGTCTAGGCAGTTATGATTCCATATCATAGCTCCAAAAATAATTTCCTTAGTTATACTAATTTGCTCTCTTGTAATTCTAATAGAGTAGTCTGCAGGGATTTTTTTAAAGTCTGTCAACTCATTACAATCCCAATAATATGTTCCCAATTACATCTTTCTTCTCCATCACACCTCCAACATTTGCTATCTACCTCAGTAAAAAAAAAATTCTTTGAAGTCCACTTGAGGTAATAAAATTATTCATGTAAACACTTCCAAGCAAAGACATTGTTGCTTATTTGGGTGACACACATATATCCCAATTGTTTCTTTGTGAATTGCTTAGCCAGTCTCTCTTCCCAATCCTTTCTAACCCCATAGGTTCATAGGTTCATAGGTTTATACTAGGCTATCTGCCCTAAGGCATTTATAAGCCTAGCCCAAAGTTATGTGGCTTACGCCACCCCTTATGTTAGAAATAATGTGCCCATTAGTTTGTTGTGCCTCTGTTCAGCAGTGACACAGAGATGATTCCCGGGGTAAACCTACGATCTCCCATCCACCGGTCAAGATTTCTCTTGAACAGAGCCAGCGAGGTGCTCTGCCTCACATGGACCGGGATTTTATTCCACAGCATGGGGAGTCTCTGGGTGATAAATCTATCCCTCCAGCACGTCCTATTTATATCCATGCTAAGGTTTAAGTCACTTGCTCTAGTGGTTCTGGTGGATTTGGATTTTTTGAGGTGGAGCATGTCCATTAATTCCAGGTTGGTCATGGCCTTGCATGTCAGGCACAGGTCACCTCTGAGCAGACAGTATGCAACTGAATAGAGTTGGAGTTTCTTCAGTCTGGCAGTATATGACAGGTTTTGGAGTCCCTTTATCCTTTCGGTGAGGAACTTTTGGGGTCTCTCCAGTTGCTGCAGGTGTCGGGTGCGATACATCCCGAACGGGGCATTGTACTCGATCATTGGTCTGATAAGTGAAGAGTACAGGGGAACAATGACCTCACTTGATCTGGATGTGAATCCCTTCATGATCAGATGGGCAATGTAGAAGGTCTTTCGAACCACTTTAGCAACGTGAGTGTCAAACGAGAGGCCACTGTCAACCTGGGTACCCAGGTCCCTGATAACCTCTTCTGTGCTTAGTGGGTTGCCATCTATATGGTAGCTTGGGGTTACCGTGTTTTTCCCGAAGGGTATGACTATACACTTTTTTGCATTTAACTTCAGGCCATGGCTCTGGCACCAGCTATCAGTTTCCGTGAGACCCCTCTGAAGGATGTCTGTGTCCGATGTACTATCCGCTATGGCACCCAGTTTGCAGTCATCCGCAAACTTTGTCAGCCATAGTCCTCCTATGTTTGCCTGTACTTCTGAGAAGTAGATGCCGAACAATAGGGGGCCAAGGACTGAGCCCTGTGGGACACCACTTGTAACCGGCTTGGAGTCTGACATGGCTCCAGCAACTCTAACCCTGTGGGTTCTGTCCTTTAGCCAGTTTGCAACCCATCTTGTGACATATGTGTTTACATTTAAGCTGGTAAGTTTCTCTATGATACCCGAGTGGGGTATTGTGTCGAAAGCTTTTGCAAGGTCAAGGTAGGCTGTATGGACTGCCTTTCCTCATCAATGGCCTTGGTAACTGTTTCAAGAAGTCGACCAAGTTCAAAGGCAAGATCTGCCCTTGACAAAGCCAAACTGGGTTGGGTTCAAGGTCTGCAAGTCCCCTATGTCCTTGTTTATGAGTTCCATTATGATCCTCTCCATAGCTTTGCAGACCAGGCTTGTTAAGCTTATGGGGCGGTAATTACCAGGGTCTGTAGAGGCACCGCCCTTGTGGAGTGGGACCACAGTTGCCGTACGCCACTCCTTGGGCACATGTCCTGTGGTAAGGCTAAGATTAAACAGCTGCCTTATGTGCGGGTTTAGTTCTTCATTGAGTTCATGTAGCACACAGCCGGGGACACCATCCGGTCCCATTGATGCTGTGTTTTTAGCTTTGGAGAGAGCAGCTTTCACCTGCGCATTTGAGATGTCTGGGAGGCTACACTCTGTTAGGATAGTTATCTCTCCTTTTGGGGGCGAGAGGGGGGTGAAGTTTGCGCTGAACCTGTCTGCCAGTATGTTGGCAATGTCTGTGGATTCAGTGATTTTTGTATAATTTTGGACTAATTCTGAGCATATCTGGGAGTTTCCACCCAGGTTTCTGACATAGCTGAAGAAGGCCTTATGATTATCTTTTGAATCTATGGCAATTTTTTTCTCAAAGTTGGCCTTGGATGATTTTATGAGGGATCATAGTTTCTTGCTAGTACTGATCAAAGATGCCTTCTTTTGGGATTTTGCTCTATCATGTAATAGCTTTCTCCTCTTATTGTAAAGTTTGTTTATGGCTGGGGTCCACCAGACTGGACGTTTGCCCTTGGTGGAAAGAGTCTTGGTTTTATTTGGGATTGCCTGATCCATGCAGTCCTGAAGGTGTTCATAGAAGGCATTTGTAAGGGCTTCCGCAGATTGGGTTGTGGTTTCCATTGGCTCGGGGGCCTTGAAGGATACCACACCTGTCTTGAGTAGTGTGAAGTTTGCTTTAGAAAAGTTCTTCACTGTGGTCTTTTTTGTTTGGGGTGGGGGCGGATGTGGATTTCTAGTGAGATTAGTTTATGATCTGATCTCACCAAAGAGGGATATACTTCCGTGTGTAGCATTTTGTCCCCATGTTTGTGATGATGAGATCTAGTATATTTTCTCCTCTTGTGGGGACGGTGACTAGTTGTTCCATGACATTTGAATTTATGAACTCCAGGAACCTTTGGGCTAGAAAGTTGGGGCTTGAGTAATGTTCCCAGTCTATATTCGGTAGTTGAAATCACCCAATCTGATGGTGTTTGGTGATACATTTATACCCTCCAGTGTCTTCAGGAAGGCTGTGTGGGTTTCCTGAGTTTGAGAGGGTGGCCTGTAGCATGCTACAAATTGTAGAGCAGTTTTGCCTATGGTTAATTGCACCTGGATGGTTTCCGATGCTTCATGTAGCCACCAACCTGGAGGTGTGGGTATCCTTGATGAATATGGATACACCCTCCTTTTGTGGTATGGTCCGGGTTTTGGGGCCGAACGCATGATATGAGGTAAAACCTGATGGTGCCGGGGTGCTCTCAGGAGCCTTGAACCAGGTTTCAGTCACAGCACAGACATCGATGTTCTCCATACTGAGAAGGGCCTCGAGCGTGCATTTTGAGATTTAGACTTCTGGCATTGAGCAGCATTACCCTTAGTTTCTTCCTGTTTTAGTTTTCTAGGGTGGTAGGTTTAGAATTTGAGCCTTGCCTAAAAAGGCACTATGGGGTGGCAAGAGCCTTAGCCAATATCCGAATCCCAGGGTGACAGGTGCAAGCCGCCCTTGCAAGCAGCGTGGCGTGTCAAGCATGTCATCCCAAGCAGACAGACACTGGATCCCCTTTGAATGACACCAGAAATTAAGCCAGTTGTTAAAGCTGATCATCTTGTCACTATATTGTGGCATCATTCGTGGTGAAGGAAGGATACTGCTCAGGGTCAGGGTCATATCTGCCTGGGCTACATAATCAGAGAGCTCCTCTATGGCTCTTTTCATGTAGTCCAGGGAGGTATGCCTCAGGTCGTTCACACCAGCATGGACAATGACTGTGTCATACTTGTACATGCCGTGGAGTGACCTGAGTGCTTGTGCTATGTGGCGGATTCTAGCCCGATAGGCAGCTTACCGTGACCTTCTCCTTGTTCAGCCTGGTGAGCGGGACGTCAGTGTGTCTGACTATGGAGTCACCTATGACAAGTATATTTGGTGTTGTATTTGGCCTTAAGGGCAGTGACTGCTTTGCACACTGATTTTGTTTTTTATGTGTTGTTTGTGTGGTGTCTTGAGTTTGCAGTTGCTTGGGTGTCTGCTTTGGAGGCCTTTGTTGTTTAGGTAAATTTTTACTCAGAGCCTCCGAGTATGTCTTAGTGTGTTTATGTGTTTGACTCAGTGGTGTGGTTGAGTTATGTGAGACTTGTATTGTGATGTGTGCAGTTGCCTTCTCCTCCTGCCTGGTCTTGCCAGTCCTGAGTTGAGAGAGCTCAGCCTCCAGTTTGGCTAAATAGCTGCAACTCTCGCAAGTGTTAGTGTTATGTGGGAGGAGGAGAGGGTTGTCCGTGTACATGAGGCAATTGTAACATTGCCTCAGATTTCCCAGATTCACCAACTGGGCAGGAGAGGACGCCAGCATCTGACCCTTCGACATGCTAGAAAGAATTATGAGTTGGTATGAGACAGAAAAGTAGAGGCTTAGCAGGGAAGTGGGCACTCCTGGGGGTTTTGCAAGGGGAGGATTTGTATAATATAGGAGTGCTTGACCTGCAAAGAAAATGCTTATAAGACAAGGGATATGGTTTTAAGACAAGTGGTGAGCTTTTGAGAAGAAAAAGCAATTAGGAACAAGTGCTGTGCTTTTTAGTGAAGGTGTAAACTGTTTAGGTTCCTAACAGAGCAGTTCTAAGGGAAAATTGAAGACAGACTTTATGGAGCCAGAAAGTTTAACCTTGTTAAACCGGCGCTGCCCGATGCTGCTCTAGTGGCAACTCCGCTAAAGCACGCTTGCATGCTTGATAGAAGGGGCTGGAAAGAAGCAGGAATAGACCCAAACGGACAATAAAACTACAGTTTCAAGTCAGTAACCACTCCTACGGGGGCAGGGAAGGCTGCTCAATGTTATTCACTGCCACTGATCAACAGAGAGACTTTCCTTTAGCCCAAGCAAAAATGGCCTCACAGAAACTTACAAACAATTCAGGAAACAGCAAGCCTGTAACTGAACTTTTTCAAATCTCA
Source organism: Protopterus annectens (assembly GCF_019279795.1). Lineage (NCBI taxonomy): Eukaryota > Metazoa > Chordata > Ceratodontiformes > Protopteridae > Protopterus > Protopterus annectens. Next base: position 1,854,099,220 of record NC_056729.1, on the reverse strand, counting down.
GAAAAGTGGAAAAAAAGCAAGATTTTTTTGTTTTTGTTTTTTCAGAGATAGCAGAGGTTCACAGGTAATATCAAGTTATAACAGTGCAGTAAATGACCCCACACAAGAGTGCTAGGTCAAGGACAGAAAATATGCAAGTTTTGAGAAAAAAAATGATTTAAAATTAAGTGCAAACAGGAAATTCAGTAAACAACTTTTGGTTGTGCTCTAAATACAGCTACTAATGCAGAAATCAAGTTTAACAAGCCAGAAAATGTTCAAACTAGGCAGCTATGCAGAAAAACTTAGCAAATAAACAGAGAAAAATACTTAAAATCTCAAAAGTGGCTCCCTTCTTCTCTCAGCGTTTTCTCCTCTTGGTGGGTGCTTCACCAACAGCCAACAAGCCTGAAAAGACACCAAAACCACGAGGCAACTAGGTTTTAAGAGAGGAAGATGAAGGAGTTTTGGAAATGGCCCTGTTGGCCAATAAAACTACAGTTTCAAGTCAGTAACCACTCCCACGGGGGCAGGAAAGCTGCTCAATGTTATTCACTGCCACTGATCAACAGAGAGACTTTCTTTAGCCCAAGCAAAAATGGCCTCACAGAAACTTACAAACAGTTCAGGAAACAGCAAGCCTGTAACTGAACTTTTTTAAATCTCAGAAAAGTGGGAAAAAGCAAGATTTGTTTTTTGTTTTTGTTTTTCAGAGATAGCAGAGGTTCACAGGTAATATCAAGTTATAACAGTGCAGTAAATGACCCCACACAAGAGTGCTAGGTCAAGGACAGAAAATATGCAAGTTTTGAGAAAAAAACAATTTAAAATTAAGTGCAAACAGGAAATTCAGTAAACAACTTTTTGTTGTGATCTAAATACAGCTACTAATGCAGAAATCAAGTTTAACAAGCCAGAAAATGCTCAAACTAGGCAGCTATGCAGAAAAACTTAGCAAATAAACAGAGAAAAAATACTTAAAATCTCAAAAGTGGCTCCCTTCTTCTCTCAGCGTTTTCTCCTCTTGGTGGGTGTTTCACCAACAGCCAACAAGCCTGAAAAGACGCCAAAACCATGAGGCAACTAGGTTTTAAGAGAGGAAGATTAAGGAGTTTTGGAAATGGCCCTTGTTGGCCAATAAAACTACAGTTTCAAGTCAGTAACCACTCCAACGGGGGGCAGGGAAGGCTGCTCAATGTTATTCACTGCCACTGATCAACAGAGAGACTTTCCTTTAGCCCAAGCAAAAATGGCCTCACAGAAACTTACAAACAGTTCAGGAAACAGCAAGCCTGTAACTGAACTTTTTTAAATCTCAGAAAAGTGGGAAAAAAGCAAGATTTTTGTTTTGTTTTTATTTTTTCAGCGATAGCAGAGGTTCACAGGTAATATCAAGTTATAACAGTGCAGTGAATGACCCCACACAAGAGTGCTAGGTCAAGGACAGAAAATATGCAAGTTTTGAGAAAAAAACGATTTAAAATTAAGTGCAAACAGGAAATTCAGTAAACAACTTTTGGTTGTGCTCTAAATACAGCTACTAATGCAGAAATCAAGTTTAACAAGCCAGAAAATGCTCAAACTAGGCAGTTATGCAGAAAAACGTAGCAAATAAACAGAGAAAAAATACTTAAAATCTCAAAAGTGGCTCCCTTCTTCTCTCAGCGTTTTCTCCTCTTGGTGGGTGCTTCACCAACAGCCAACAAGCCTGAAAAGACGCCAAAATTACGAGGCAACTAGGTTTTAAGAGAGGAAGATGAAGGAGTTTTGGAAATGGCCCCTGTTGGCCAATAAAACTACAGTTTCAAGTCAGTAACCACTCCTACGGGGGGGCAAGGAAGGCTGCTCAATGTTATTCACTGCCACTGATCAACAGAGAGACTTTCCTTTAGCCCAAGCAAAAATGGCCTCACAGAAACTTACAAACTCATCTGACTGATTGTAATAGTTACCATGCAATATTTTATCTGCTGTACTAATTACCCATTTTTTAACAGCAGCTTCTATTGTAGAGTCATTCTAGATTCTGTTGAAAACTCTATCAGTGCTAGTCTTTCCCTTAGGATCTCCCTATTTATTTCTCTTTGCTTATACTGTGATATCAATCCTTGATAGGGAATCAGTCTATAGCCTGCAGTCCAAATAAATTCTTGGCCTCTTCCCACTCTGTTACCTTTCTTTCTCTAATTATTTGCTCCCAATACCTTGGTTCCTGTGCCAGTTTTCTCCAATACATTCCAGCTCCCTCTTGCCTATTGTCTATTTCCCTAATTGCAGTTATCCCTATTGGCAGAATCTCCTAAATCCATTCCCATGTTGGCTTAGTTCTTAGAATACTTTCTGCTACTTTGTGAATATAATATGCTGTATGGTTATTGTTATTCTCCTTGAGGGTCTGCATCCAAAATCCCAGTCTCTCTTGGTTTATTGAGCTTCTTCCCTGTTTCATCATCATCCTTTTCCACTTTGACTTTTAGCTTTCTGCTTGTGCTTTGTATAGGAGTCTTAATTGTGTAGCTCTGAAATGCCCCTTGAAAGCAGGTAATCACAAACTGTCTAGTTCTATTGGAAGATTCAGCTTATCCCACTTGAGTTTTGCTGTCTTCCCCTCCCACATAAAATCCTTCAGCTCTTTATAAATTGTTATCCACAACTTCTTCTCTGGTTGATAAAAATATGCCTGACCTGCATATAAGACTAAAGGGACTAAAAACATTTTGACTGTTTCTGTCTTGCTATCCATATCTATAAAACGGAGCTTCCAATTTCTCAGTTTATATATATTATCTTTTGTTTAGTCTCTTCCCACATATCCTTAGCTGCCATAACAGAATACTTTTTAATCCATACTCTTAAGTACTTCATTTTATCATGTCTCCATAAATATGGGTATTGCTGAACTAATTTGTCTGGGGGGACAGAGTTTACTGCTACTGCCTTTGTTTTATCTTCATTACTTTTGTGTCACTTAAAGACTTGAAACCTGTCCCAGAATGTTCCCCAACACTGAAATGTCCTTTTCTGGTTTTATCAAGTATAAAATAATATCATCTAAAAATGAAGCCAGCTTTTATTGACTATCATACCAGTTATATCATTGAATATATGAGTCCCTTATTTTATTTGCCAATGGTTCTAAATTTAATGGAAATAAAAGGAAAAGAGAACACCGCTGCCTGGTTCCTCTGCTCAAACTGACCTTATCAGAGAGAACCCACCCACTATAAGTTCTGCCTCTGATCCCTCATATATCCACCTAATCAACCTTATAATTATTAGGAAATGCAAATGCTTCTATTACCTTGTTCATAAAATCCCAGCTTACTGTGTTGAGTGCTTTCTCTGCATCCAGACCCACCAACAACAGTGGTATTTTTTACATTCTGCTTCCCCCTTTGGATCATTCATTGTTATTTTAATGTTTTAAGTGTTTCCCTCTCCTTCACAAAACCACATTGATCCATATCTATCAATTTGGGCATCACATTTGCAATTCTTTCAGCCACTATAAACATAAACACTTTATAATCATGGTTTAGAATTGAAATGAGCCTATATGAAGCGGGATCTGATGAATCTTTACCCTTTTTAGTTAGGTATTACAGCTAACACTACTTTCTTCCAGGATGTTGGTTCTTCTCCTCCTCTTAAAATACTGTTAATGAAAAGATTCCAGATCTTTATCAGTTTTTTTCGCTCTTAGCTTCCAAACTTCCACAGAAATAACATCTGTTTCGGGGGACTTTGCTGTAGATTGGTTATACATCACCATTTTTATTTCATCTCTTCCTGTCCTAAGTGTTAGCAATTGAGCCTCTTCTACCTCTAACCTTGTGATATTTAATTCTTCCATAAAAATTTTCATTTGTACTTTTTCTTGATTTCCATATTTCTCTGCTTTATACAGAATTCCATAAAATTTCCAAAATATTTCTGGTATCTCTACAGGATCTCTTTTATCTTCCTTATTGGTGACAACTCTTTTTGCTTTCTGTTGCGTACATCATTGTACTAAAAGTTTTTGTGCTGTATTGTTGTTATCAGAAACAGTTGCTTAGCAGCAATCTTTCTAAACTCGTACACATTACCAAGGTGATCCCTTATATTCTGCTTAGCATTCTGCAGTTGCTCATCTTCTTGTTCTGGGAGGCTCCCGCTATTCTGCAATACTTTAACCTCTGTCAGTCCCTCTAAATAATTCTTTTTACTTAATTATATCTCTTTCTTTTATTTCCACCCTGTTTTTAAACTCCACTTTAATTTTATCCTACTCCCTGGCTATATTTTCAGAAGAAATTTCTATCCCCTCTAACAGTGCCTGAATAAGCTCCACTACCCATTCCTTAAATTCCTCTATTTTCAACAGATAGGTGGGAAAGCGCCAATGTCTCATTTTAATTTCATTGCCCTGTGTTTTTATTTTAGCTATTATTGGCACATGATCTGAAATTGTTATTGAATGCATATTAAAACTCTCAATTAAATGCTATGTTCCTGTGAAATGTAAATTCTGTCTAGCCTAGTGCAGTTTTTATATTTTGGAAAATATGTAAATTCGCTCTAAACTCCTACTACTGAATTCACATCTTCCATGCTAAATATTTTCATTCTTTTTCAAAAATCTTCATTCTTTTTTAAATTTTTCCATTCTTGGCCCCCAGATACATCCTCACTGCTGCAAATCAAATCCCAGTCCCCGCCTATAAGTAATATTCTTTACTGAAAGCTGGTTATTTCTCACAGAATTTTATTAAGTTCCATTATAGTAGTTTTAAGTGGAATATAAATACATGCCAGTGTAATCTTCATCCCTTAACAGTAGCCCCTTAGTACTACAAATCTATCATTAATAACTTTTTTCTGTTCTATCACTATTGGAGCTTCTCTTTCAATTAATATAAGTATTCTATTTTTCCTTAGTCCTAGATACTCTGCTGAATAACCATCCAAAAATCCTTTCTTTATCAAATTCAAATTCTCAGCTCATTTCAAATGTGTCTCATGTAGCTTAACTGTTTGTACTCTACATTTTAATACAGTTCAGTACTATTTCTTTTTTATATATCTCTGTGAGACCATTTATATTTAAGGGTCTATATCATAATGTCGAAGTCTGAAAACTTCGAAGCACTAAAGATCGAACTTGAATGTTTGAATTTTCAAAACTTCGAAACATATAACGGTGATCGCCATAGAGTGTGGGAAGGGAAGATTTCCCTTTACTGCACTGTAGTGTGATCTCGGAGTTGGTATATTTAAGTAGTGGGGGTGTTTTTTTAGGGGGAGGGTTTAAGTGTTTTTTTTTTTACATTCGAAGTTGTAAAAGTTTGAACATTCAAGTTTGACCTTAAGTGCTTTGAATTTGTCAGACTTCGACAATCTGATATAGACCCATATTTAAAGATAATATAGAAAGTGTTGCCATTACGTTAAGAAGTTGTTATTCTAACCTGTCATGTGTAACAACCTTTTTTTGAATGTCTGGTTCCAGTTTTTGTGTTACATACATACACTGTTGTGGAGGTTGATCTTTTATAAAGTTATTTCTTGTCATATCCATTTGAGCCTATGTCACATTTTACAAATTTTTTTGTTTTAATGAAAATGCTCAAAAAACAACTCCCCCTGAACATTCCTAACATCTATTAATACTAACTCACAAAACTATGTACATCTATCCATGCACAACCACTTTTCCCATTTTTGCAAATCGGTTCATAGGTGTTTACTAGGCTAACAACCACATGACCCCTTTTAAGCCTAGCCACACATCCCAAATCTTTAACAAGTTCTGATACCCTTGATAAGTGTAATCAGGGGCATGGGAGATGAAACATTCAAAAGCTAGGGCCTGGGAGATGGGGTTCGGGTGTCCTTTTAATAGTGACAATCATGTAGAGCCAAGGTTTACACCACTGGGTGGCTAGCCCTGCTGCTGTAGTTCTTCCACACCACACGCTGACACACACACACACACACACACACACACACACACACACACACACACACACACACACATGGCAAGTTTATGGTGTCCAGTCCGCATACTGCATGCCTTTGGAATGTAAGAGGAAACCCAAGCAAACACAGGGAGGACATGCAGATTCTGCACAACAGGCACCCCACTCAAGAATTGAACTACAGAACCTCTTGATGTGAGGTGACAACATTATTTGCTGTGCAACAAGACTTTTTACATCTTCAGATATTGAAGTTTTACCCTCTTAAAAGGAACAATACAATGTCCCAGCCTGACAGCCACACTCACAGACTTGAATGAATGTATAAGGAACGTTATCCATGCAAAGATGCATGGTACAGCCTGTGCCTCTATTATTTGCTGTCTGTTTTTGTCTTATCTTTATTCCTTTCACAGATTTGAAAAATACTTGAATTTGTTTTTCAGAAAACATTATCTCCTCCCCATTGAAAGAAAGAGTAAGAAAAAGCACATCATTTTTTCTTGTATTTTTTACATTGCAGTACCTGCAGTCCTTAAAACTGAACAAGAAGAATAAAGAAGGAAAAAAACAGGGGCACCTGTTTACTTTAGTAACCCTATTATACTCGAAAATAACTGAGAAAGCTTTACTTGTAGCATGCAGGTTACGTCATGCATTATAAAAATACTGCTGTTAAGAACAAAGTTTAGTTTTATTTGTTTTTATTTGTTAAAA
>NC_056729.1:1853738157-1853755657 GCF_019279795.1 Protopterus annectens | reverse complement strand
TATTCAGTATATATTTGTAGCAGTCCTGTTAATCCATATTTAGTACATATATGTAGCAGTCCTTCATCAAAGCACATTGTTAATCCATATTCAGTACATATTTGTAGCAGTCCTGTTAATCCATATTCAGTACATATTTGTAGCAGTCCTGTTAATCCATATTTAGTACATATTTGTAGCAGTCCTGTTAATCCATATTCAGTACATATTTGTAGCAGTCCTGTTAATCCATATTTAGTACATATTTGTAGCAGTCCTGTTAATCCATATTTAGTACATATTTGTAGCAGTCCTGTTAATCCATATTCAGTACATATTTGTAGCAGTCCTGTTAATCCATATTCAGTACATATTTGTAGCAGTCCTGTTAATCCATATTCAGTACATATTTGTAGCAGTCCTGTTAATCCATATTCAGTACATATTTGTAGCAGTCCTGTTAATCCATATTCAGTACATATTTGTAGCAGTCCTGTTAATCCATATTTAGTACATATTTGTAGCAGTCCTGTTAATCCATATTCAGTACATATTTGTAGCAGTCCTGTTAATCCATATTTAGTACATATTTGTAGCAGTCCTGCATCTAAGCACATTGTTAATCCATATTCAGTACATATTTGTAGCAGTCCTGTTAATCCATATTCAGTACATATTTGTAGCAGTCCTGTTAATCCATATTTAGTACATATTTGTAGCAGTCCTGTTAATCCATATTTAGTACATATTTGTAGCAGTCCTGTTAATCCATATTTAGTACATATTTGTAGCAGTCCTGTTAATCCATATTCAGTACATATTTGTAGCAGTCCTGTTAATCCATATTTAGTACATATTTGTAGCAGTCGTGTTAATCCATACTTAGTACATATTTGTAGCAGCCCTGTTAATCTATATTCAATACATATTTGTAGCAGTCCTGTTAATCCATATTTAGTACATATTTGTAGCAGTCCTGCATCTAAGCACATTGTTAATCCATATTCAGTACATATTTGTAGCAGTCCTGTTAATCCATATTTAGTACATATATGTAGCAGTCCTGTTAATCCATATTCAGTACATATTTGTAGCAGTCCTGTTAATCCATATTTAGTACATATTTGTAGCAGTCCTGTTAATCCATATTCAGTACATATTTGTAGCAGTCCTGTTAATCCATATTTAGTACATATATGTAGCAGTCCTCCATCTAAGCACATTGTTAATCCATATTCAGTACATATTTGTAGCAGTCCTGTTAATCCATATTTAGTACATATTTGTAGCAGTCCTGTTAATCCATATTTAGTACATATTTGTAGCAGTCCTGTTAATCCATATTTAGTACATATTTGTAGCAGTCCTGTTAATCCATATTTAGTACATATTTGTAGCAGTCCTGTTAATCCATATTCAGTACATATTTGTAGCAGTCCTGTTAATCCATATTTAGTACATATTTGTAGCAGTCCTGTTAATCCATATTTAGTACATATATGTAGCAGTCCTTCATCAAAGCACATTGTTAATCCATATTCAGTACATATTTGTAGCAGTTCTGTTAATCCATATTCAGTACATATTTGTAGAAGTCCACCATCTAAGCACATTGTTAATCCATATTCAGTACATATTTGAAGCAGTCCTGTTAATCCATATTCCGTACATATTTGTAGCAGTCTTGTTAATTCATATTTAGTACATATTTGCAGCAGTCCTGTTAATCCATATTTAGTACATATTTGTAGCAGTCCTGTTAATCCATATTTAGTACATATTTGTAGCAGTCCTGTTAATCCATATTTAGTACATATTTGTAGCAGTCCTGTGAATCCATATTCAGTACATATTTGTAGCAGTCCTCCATCTAAGCACATTGTTAATCCATATTCAGTACATATTTGTAGCAGTCCTGTTAATCCATATTTAGTACATATTTGTAGCAGTCCTGCATCTAAGCACATTGTTAATCCATATTCAGTACATATTTGTAGCAGTCCTGTTAATCCATATTCAGTACATATTTGTAGCAGTCCTGTTAATCCATATTTAGTACATATCTGTAGCAGTCCTGTGAATCCATATTCAGTACATATTTGAAGCAGTCCTGTTAATCCATATTCCATACATATTTGTAGCAGTCCTGTTAATTCATATTTAGTACATATTTGTAGCAGTCCTGTTAATCCATATTTAGTACATATTTGTAGCAGTCCTGTTAATCCATATTCAGTACATATTTGTAGCAGTCCTGTTAATCCATATTTAGTACATATTTGTAGCAGTCCTGTTAATCCATATTTAGTAGCAGTCCTGTTAATCCATATTTAGTACATATTTGTAGCAGTCCTGTTAATCCATATTTAGTACATATTTGTAGCAGTCCTGTTAATCCATATTTAGTACATATTTGTAGCAGACCTTCATCAAAGCACATTGTTATCCATATTCAGTACATAGTTGTAGCAGTTCTGTTAATCCATATTCAGTACATATTTGTAGCAGTCCTTCATCTAAGCACATTGTTAATCCATATTCAGTACATATTTGTAGCAGTCCTGTTAATCCATATTCAGTACATATTTGTAGCAGTCCTGTTAATCCATATTTAGTACATATTTGTAGCAGTCCTGTTAATCCATATTTAGTACATATTTGTAGCAGTCCTGTTAATCCATATTTAGTACATATTTGTAGCAGTCCTGTTAATCCATATTTAGTACATATTTGTAGCAGTCCTGTTAATCCATTTTCAGTACATATTTGTAACAGTTCTGTTAATCCATATTCAGTATATATTTGTAGCAGTCCTCCATCTAAGTACATTGTTAATCCATATTCAGTACATATTTGTAGCAGTCCTGTTAATCCATATTCAGTACATATTTGAAGCAGTCCTGTTAATCCATATTCAGTACATATTTGTAGCAGTCCTGTTAATCCATATTCAGCACATATTTGTAGCAGTCCTGTTAATCCATATTTAGTACATATTTGTAGCAGTCCTGTTAATCCATATTCAGTACATATTTGTAGCAGTCCTGTTAATCCATATTTAGTACATATTTGTAGCAGTCCTGTTAATCCATATTTAGTACATATTTGTAGCAGTCCTGTTAATCCATATTTAGTACATATTTGTAGCAGTCCTGTTAATCCATATTTAGTACATATTTGTAGCAGTCCTGTTAATCCATATTCAGTACATATTTGTAGCAGTCCTGTTAATCCATATTCAGTACATATTTGTAGCAGTCCTGTTAATCCATATTTAGTACATATTTGTAGCAGTCCTGTTAATCCATATTCAGTACATATTTGTAGCAGTCCTGTTAATCCATATTCAGTACATATTTGTAGCAGTCCTGTTAATCCATATTCAGTACATATTTGTAGCAGTCCTGTTAATCCATATTCAGTACATATTTGTAGCAGTCCTGTTAATCCATATTTAGTACATATTTGTAGCAGTCCTGTTAATCCATATTCAGTACATATTTGTAGCAGTCCTGTTAATCCATATTTAGTACATATTTGTAGCAGTCCTGTTAATCCATATTCAGTACATATTTGTAGCAGTCCTGTTAATCCATATTTAGTACATATTTGTAGCAGTCCTGTTAATCCATATTCAGTACATATTTGTAGCAGTCCTGTTAATCCATATTTAGTACATATTTGTAGCAGTCCTGTTAATCCATATTTAGTACATATTTGTAGCAGTCCTTCATCAAAGCACATTGTTAATCCATATTTAGTACATATTTGTAGCAGTCCTGTTAATCCATATTCAGTACATATTTGTAGCAGTCCTGTTAATCCATATTCAGTACATATTTGTAGCAGTCCTGTTAATCCATATTCAGTACATATTTGTAGCAGTCCTGTCAATCCATATTCAGTACATATTTGTATCAGTCCTGTTATTCCATATTCAGTACATATTTGTAGCAGTCCTGTTAATCCATATTTAGTACATATTTGGAGCAGTCCTCTTAATCCATATTCAGTACATATTTGTAGCAGTCCTGATAATCCATATTCAATACATATTTGTAGCACTCCTGTTAATCCACACTTATAGCAGTCTTGTTAATCCATATTCAGTACATATTTGTAGCAGTCCTGTTAATCCATATTCAGTACATATTTGTAGCAGTCCTGTTAATCCATATTCAGTACATATTTGTAGCAGTCCTGTTAATCCATATTTAGTACATATTTGTAGCAGTCCTGTTAATCCATATTCAGTACATATTTGTAGCAGTCCTGTTAATCCATATTCAGTACATATTTGTAGCAGTCCTGTGAATCCATATTCAGTACATATTTGTAGCAGTCCTGTTAATCCATATTTAGTACATATTTGTAGCAGTCCTGTTAATCCATATTTAGTACATATTTGTAGCAGTCCTGCATCAAAGCACATTGTTAATCCATAGTTAGTACATATTTGTAGCAGTCCTGATAATCCATATTCAATACATATTTGTAGCAGTCCTGTTAATCCACACTTAGTACATATTTGTAGCAGTCCTGTTAATCCATATTTAGTACATATTTGTAGCAGTCCTGCATCTAAGCACATTGTTAATCCATATTCAGTACATATTTGTAGCAGTCCTGTGAATCCATATTCAGTACATATTTGTACCAGTCCTCCATTTAAGCACATTGTTAATCCATATTCAGTACATATTTGTAGCAGTTCTGTTAATCCATATTCAGTACATATTTGTAGCAGTCCTGTTAATCCATATTTAGTACATATTTGTAGCAGTCCTGTTAATCCATATTCAGTACATATTTGTAGCAGTCCTGTTAATCCATATTTAGTACATATTTGTAGCAGTCCTGTTAATCCATATTTAGTACATATTTGTAGCAGTCCTGTTAATCCATATTTAGTACATATTTGTAGCAGTCCTGTTAATCCATATTTAGTACATATTTGTAGCAGTCCTGTTAATCCATATTTAGTACATATTTGTAGCAGTCCTGTTAATCCATATTCAGTACATATTTGTAGCAGTCCTGTTAATCCATATTCAGTACATATTTGTAGCAGTCCTGTTAATCCATATTTAGTACATATTTTTAGCAGTCCTGCATCTAAGCACATTGTTAATCCATATTCAGTACATATTTGTAGCAGTCCTGTTAATCCATATTTAGTACATATATGTAGCAGTCCTCTATCTAAGCACATTGTTAATCCATATTCAGTACATATTTGTAGCAGTCCTGTTAATCCATATTTAGTACATATTTGTAGCAGTCCTCCATCTAAGCACATTGTTAATCCATATTCAGTACATATTTGTAGCAGTCCTGTTAATCCATATTTAGTACATATATGTAGCAGTCCTCTATCTAAGCACATTGTTAATCCATATATAGTATATATTTTTAGCAGTCCTGTTAATCCATATTCAGTACATATTTGCAGCAGTCCTGTTAATCAATATTTAGTACATATATACAGCAGTCCTGCATCTAAGCACATTGTTAATCCATATTTAGTACATATTTGTAGCAGTCCTGTTAATCCATATTTAGTACATATTTGTAGCAGTCCTGTTAATCCATATTCAGTACATATTTGTAGCAGTCCTGTTAATCCATATTTAGTACATATATGTAGCAGTCCTTCATCAAAGCACATTGTTAATCCATAGGCAGGACATATTTATAGCAGTTCTGTTAATCCATATTCAGTACATATTTGTAGCAGTCCTTCATCTAAGCACATTGTTAATCCATATTCAGTACATAGTTGTAGCAGTTCTGTTAATCCATATTCAGTACATATCTGTAGCAGTCCTGTTAATCCATATTTAGTACATATTTGCAGCAGTCCTGTTAATCCATATTTAGTACATATTTGTAGCAGTCCTGTTAATCCATATTTAGTACATATTTGTAGCAGTCCTGTGAATCCATATTCAGTACATATTTGTAGCAGTCCTCCATCTAAGCACATTGTTAATCCATATTCAGTACATATTTGTAGCAGTTCTGTTAATCCATATTCAGTACATATTTGTAGCAGTCCTCCATTTAAGCACATTGTTAATCCATATTCAGTACATATTTGTAGCAGTTCTGTTAATCCATATTCAGTACATATTTGTAGCAGTCCTGTTAATCCATATTCAGTACATATTTGTAGCAGTCCTGTTAATCCATATTCAGTACATATTTGTAGCAGTCCTGTTAATCCATATTCAGTACATATTTGTAGCAGTCCTGTTAATCCATATTCAGTACATATTTGTAGCAGTCCTGTTAATCCTCATTTAGTACATATTTGTAGCAGTCCTATTAATCCATATTTAGTACATATGTGTAGCAGTTTTTCACCAAAGCAGATTGTTAATCCATATTTATAGCAGTCCTGTTAATCCATACTTAGTACATATCTGTACTGTGAATATCCTGTGAATCCATATTCAGTACATATTTGTAGCAGTCCTGTTAATCCATATTCAGTACATATTTGTAGCAGTCCTGTTAATCCATATTTAGTACATATTTGTAGCAGTCCTGTTAATCCATATTTAGTACATATTTGTAGCAGTCCTGTTAATCCATATTCAGTACATATTTGTAGCAGTTTTGGTAATCCATATTTAGCAGACCTGTTAATCCATATTCAGTACATATTTGTAGCAGTCCTGTTAATCCATATTCAGTACATATTTGTAGCAGTCCTGTTAATCCATATTTAGTACATATTTGTAGCAGTCCTGTTAATCCATATTTAGTACATATTTGTAGCAGTCCTGTTAATCCATATTCAGTACATATTTGTAGCAGTCCTGTTAATCCATATTTAGTACATATCTGTAGCAGTCCTGTTAATCCATATTCAGTACATATTTGTAGCAGTCCTGTTAATCCATATTCAGTACATATTTGTAGCAGTCCTGTTAATCCATATTCAGTACATATTTGTAGCAGTCCTGCATCTAAGCACATTGTTAATCCATATTCAGTACATATTTGTAGCAGTCCTGTTAATCCATATTCAGTACATATTTGTAGCAGTCCTGTTAATCCATATTTAGTACATATTTGTAGCAGTCCTGTTAATCCATATTTAGTACATATTTGTAGCAGTCCTGTTAATCCATATTTAGTACATATTTGTAGCAGTCCTGCATCTAAGCACATTGTTAATCCATATTCAGTACATATTTGTAGCAGTTCTGTTAATCCATATTCAGTACACATTTATAGCAGTCTTGTTAATCCATCTAAGCACATTGTTAATCCATATTCAGTACATATTTGTAGCAGTCCTGTTAATCCATATTCAGTACATATTTGTAGCAGTCCTGTTAATCCATATTTAGTACATATTTGTAGCAGTCCTGTTAATCCATATTCAGTACATATTTGTAGCAGTCCTGTTAATCCATATTCAGTACATATTTGTAGCAGTCCTGTTAATCCATATTCAGTACATATTTGTAGCAGTCCTGTTAATCCATATTTAGTACATATTTGTAGCAGTCCTGTTAATCCATATTTAGTACATATTTGTAGCAGTCCTTCATCAAAGCACATTGTTAATCCATATTCAGTACATATTTGTAGCAGTTCTGTTAAACCATATTTAGTACATATTTGTAGCAGTCCTGTTAATCCATATTCAGTACATATTTGTAGCAGTCCTGTTAATCCATATTCAGTACATATTTGTAGCAGTCCTGTTAATCCATATTTAGTACATATTTGTAGCAGTCCTGTTAATCCATATTCAGTACATATTTTTAGCAGTTCTGTTAATCCATATTCAGTACATATCTGTAGCAGTCCTGTTAATCCATATTTAGTAAATATTTGCAGCAGTCCTGTTAATCCATATTTATTACATATTTGCAGCAGTCCTGTTAATCCATATTTAGCACATATATGTAGCAGTGCTGTTAATCCATACTTACTACATATTTGTAGCAGTCCTGTTAATCCATATTTAGTAGATATCTGTAGAAGTCTTGTTAATCCATACTAAGTACATATTTTTAGCAGCCCTGTTAATCTATGTTCAATACATATTTGTAGCAGTCCTGTTAATCCATGTATAACACATATTGTTAGCAGTCCTGCATCTAAGCACATTGTTAATCCATATTAAGTACATATTTGTAGCAGTCCTGTTAATCCATATTTAGTACATATATGTAGCAGTCCTCTATCTAAGCACATTGTTAATCCATATTCAGTACGTATTTGTAGCAGTCCTGTTAATCCATATTTAGTACAGATATGTAGCAGTTCTCCATCTGAGCACATTGTTAATCCATATTCAGTACATATTTGTAGCAGTCCTGTTAATCCATATTTAGTACATTTATGTAGCAGTCCTCCATCTAAGCACATTGTTAATCCATATATAGCATATATTTTTAGCAGTCCTGTTAATCCATATCCAGTACATATTTGGAGCAGTCCTGTTAATCAATATTTAGTACATATATGTAGCAGACCTCCATCTCAGCACATTGTTAATCCATATTTAGTACATATTTGTAGCAGTCCTGTTAATCCATATTTTGTACATATTTGTAGCAGTCCTGTTAATCCATATTTAGTACATATTTGTAGCAGTCCTGTTAATCAACTACCAATCATTAGCCGGATTTCGCTGTTAAAAAAGACACAAACATGTAGAAGTCCTTCATTAAAGAACATTGTTAATCCATAGGCAGGACATATTTGTAGCAGTTCTGTTAATCAATATTCAGTACATAATTTTAGCAGTCCTTCTTCTAAGCACATTGTTATCCATATTCAGTACACAGTTGTAGCAGTTCTGTTAATCCATATTCAGTACATATCTGTAGCAGTCCTGTTAATCCATATTTAGTGCATATTTGCAGAAGTCCTGTTAATCCATATTTAGTACATATTTGCAGCAGTCCTGTTAATCCATATTTAGTACATATTTGTAGAAGTCCTGTGAATTCATATTCAGGAAATATTTGAAGCAGTCCTCCATCTAAGCACATTGTTAATCCATATTCAGTACATATTTGTAGCAGTTCTATTAATCCATATTCAGTACATATTTTAGCAGTCCTCCATGTAAGCACATTGTTAATCCATATTCAGTACATATTTGTAGCAGTTCTGTTAATCCATATTCAGTACACATTTATATCAGTCCTGTTAATCCATATTCAGTACATATTTGTAGTAGTCTTGTTAATCCATATTCAGTACATATTTGTAGCAGTCCTGTTATTCCACATTCAGTACGTTTTTGTAGCAGGCTTTGAATCCATATTCAGTACATATTTGTTGCAGTCCTGTTAATCCTTATTTAGTAAATATTTGTAGCACTCCTGTTAATCCATATTTACTACATATATGTAGCAGTCCTTCACCAAACACATTGTTAATCCGTATTCAGTACATATTTGTAGCAGTTCTGTTAAACCATATTTAGTACATATTTGTAGCAGTCCTGTTAATCCATATTCAGTACATATTTGTAGCAGTCCTGTGAATCCATATTCAGTACACATTTGTAGCAGTCCTGTGAATCCATATTTAGTACATATTTGTTGCAGTCCTGTTAAACCATATTTAGTACATATTTGTAGCAGTCCTGTTAATCCATATTCAGTACATATTTGTAGCAGTTCTGTTAATCCATATTCAGTACACATTTATAGCAGTCTTGTTAATCCATATTCAGTACATATTTGTAGCAGTCCTGTTAATCCATATTTAGTACATATCTGTAGCAGTCCTGTGAATCCATATTCAGTACATATTTGAAGCAGTCCTGTTAATCCATATTCCGTACATATTTGTAGCAGTCCTGTTAATTCATATTTAGTACATATTTGTAGCAGTCCTGTTAATCCATATTTAGTACATATATGTAGCAGTCCTTCACCAAACACATTGTTAATTCATATTTAGTACATATTTACAGCAGTCCTGTTAATCCATACTTAGTACATATCTGTAACAGTCCTGCTAATCCATATTTAGTACATATTGTAGCAGTCCTGTTAATCAATATTTAGTACATAAATGTAACAGTCCTTCATCAAAGCACATTGTTAATCCATATTCTGTATATATTTACAGCACTCCTGTTAATCCATATTCAGTATATATTTGTAGCAGTCCTCCATCTAAGCAAATTGTTAATCCATATTAGGTACATATTTGTAGCAGTTCTGTTAATCCATATTCAGTACATATTTTTAGCAGTCCTCCATGTAAGCACATTGTTAATCCATATTCAGTACATATTTGTAGCAGTTCTGTTAATCCATATTCAGTACATATTTGTAGCAGTCCTCCATTTAAGCACATTGTTAATCCATATTCAGTACATATTTGTAGCAGTTCTGTTAATCCATATTCAGTACATATCTGTAGCAGTCCTGTTAATCCATATTTAGTAAATATTTGCAGCAGTCCTGTTAATCCATATTTATTACATATTTGCAGCAGTCCTGTTAATCCATATTTAGTACATATTTGTAGCAGTGCTGTTAATCCATACTTAGTACATATTTGTAGCAGTCCTGTTAATCCATATTTAGTACATATCTGTAGAAGTCTTGTTAATCCATACTAAGTACATATTTTAGCAGCCCTGTTAATCTATGTTTAATACATATTTGTAGCAGTCCTGTTAATTAATGTATAACACATATTGTTAGCAGTCCTGCATCTAAGCACATTGTTAATCCGTATTAAATACATATTTGTAGCAGTCCTGTTAATCCATATTTAGTACATATATGTAGCAGTCCTCTATCTAAGCACATTGTTAATCCATATTCAGTACATATTTGTAGCAGTCCTGTTAATCCATATTTAGTACATTTATGTAGCAGGCCTCCATCTAAGCACATTGTTAATCCATATATAGCATATATTTTAGCAGTCCTGTTAATCCATATCCAGTACATATTTGGAGCAGTCCTGTTAATCAATATTTAGTACATACATGTAGCAGACCTCCATCTCAGCACATTGTTAATCCATATTCAGTACATATTTGTAGCAGTCCTGTTAATCCATATTTTAAGACGCTGTCTGGTTCGATTTTCAGCTAGAGCATCTTCTGCATGGAGACATGTGTGAATGGGCATACCTTTGTTGAAGGATGTCCATCAGGGCTGGTAACTCAGTACGTAAAAATCAACTACCAATCATTAGCAGTCCTGTTAATCCAAAAGACACAAACATGTAGAAGTCCTTCATCAAAGAACATTGTTACTCCATAGGCAGGGCATATTTGTAGCAGTTCTGTTAATCCATATTCAGTACATAATTTTAGCAGTCCTTCTTCTAAGCACATTGTTATCCATATTCAGTACATAGTTGTAGCAGTTCTGTTAATCCATATTCAGTACATATCTGTAGCAGTCCTGTTAATCCATATTTAGTGCATATTTGCAGAAGTCCTGTTAATCCATATTTAGTACATATTTGTAGCAGTCCTGTTAATCCATATTCAGTACATATTTGTAGCAGTCCTCCATCTAAGCACATTGTTAATCCATATTCAGTACATATTTGTAGCAGTTCTGTTAATCCATATTCAGTACATATTTGTAGCAGTCCTGTTAATCCATATTCAGTACATATTTGTAGCAGTCCTGTTAATCCATATTCAGTACATATTTGTAGCAGTCCTGTTAATCCATATTCAGTACATATTTGTAGCAGTCCTGTTAATGCATATTCAGTACATATTTGTAGCAGTCCTGTTAATCCTTATTTAGTAAATATTTGTAGCAGTCCTGTTAATCCATATTTACTACATATATGTAGCAGTCCTTCACCAAACACATTGTTAATCCATATTCAGTACATATTTGTAGCAGTTCTGTTAATCCATATTTAGTACATATTTGTAGCAGTCCTGTTAATCCATATTCAGTACATATTTGTAGCAGTCCTGTTAATCCATATTTAGTACATATTTGTAGCAGTCCTGTTAATCCATATTTAGTACATATTTGTAGCAGTCCTGTTAATCCATATTCAGTACATATTTGTAGCAGTCCTGTTAATCCATATTCAGTACATATTTGTAGCAGTCCTGTTAATCCATATTTAGTACATATTTGTAGCAGTCCTGTTAATCCATATTTAGTACATATTTGTAGCAGTCCTGTTAATCCATATTTAGTACATATTTGTAGCAGTCCTGTTAATCCATATTTAGTACATATTTGTAGCAGTCCTGTTAATCCATATTTAGTACATATCTGTAGCAGTCTTGTTAATCCATACTAAGTACATATTTGTAGCAGCCCTGTTAATCTATATTCAATACATATTTGTAGCAGTCCTGTTAATCCATATATAGCACATATTTGTAGCAGTCCTGCATCTAAGCACATTGTTAATCCATATTCAGTACATATTTGTAGCAGTCCTGTTAATCCATATTTAGTACATATATGTAGCAGTCCTCCATCTAAGCACATTGTTAATCCATATTCAGTACATATTTGTAGCAGTCCTGTTAATCCATATTTAGTACAGATATGTAGCAGTTCTCCATCTGAGCACATTGTTAATCCATATTCAGTACATATTTGTAGCAGTCCTGTTAATCCATATTTAGTACATTTATGTAGCAGTCCTCCATCTAAGCACATTGTTAATCCATATTTAGTACATATTTGTAGCAGTCCTGTTAATCCATATTCAGTACATATTTGTAGCAGTCCTGTTAATCAATATTTAGTACATATATGTAGCAGACCTCCATCTCAGCACATTGTTAATCCATATTTAGTACATATTTGTAGCAGTCCTGTTAATCCATATTTAGTACATATATGTAGCAGTCCTGTTAATCCATACCTTTGTTGAAGGTTGTGCATCAGGGCTGGTAACTCCATAAAATCAACTACCAATCATTAGCAGTCCTGTTAATCCATATTTAGTACATATATGTAGCAGTCCTTCATCAAAGCACATTGTTAATCCATAGGCAGGACATATTTATAACAGTTCTGTTAATCCATATTCAGTACATATTTGTAGCAGTCCTTCATCTAAGCACATTGTTATCCATATTCAGTACATAGTTGTAGCAGTTCTGTTAATCCATATTCAGTACATATCTGTAGCAGTCCTGTTAATCCATATTTAGTGCATATTTGCAGAAGTCCTGTTAATCCATATTTAGTACATATTTGCAGCAGTCCTGTTAATCCATATTTAGTACATATTTGTAGCAGTCCTGTGAATCCATATTCAGGACATATTTGTAGGAGTCCTCCATCTAAGCAAATTGTTAATCCATATTCAGTACATATTTGTAGCAGTTCTGTTAATCCATATTCAGTACATATTTTTAGCAGTCCTCCATGTAAGCACATTGTTAATCCATATTCAGTACATATTTGTAGCAGTTCTGTTAATCCATATTCAGTACATATTTGTAGCAGTCCTGTTAATCCATATTCAGTACATATTTGTAGCAGTCCTGTTAATCCATATTCAGTACATATTTGTAGCAGTCCTGTTAATCCATATTCAGTTCATATTTATAGCAGTCCTGTGAATCCATATTCAGTACATATTTGTAGCGGTCCTGTTAATCCTTATTTAGTACATATTTGTAGCAGTTCAGTTAATCCATATTTATTACATATATGTAGCAGTCCTTCACCAAAGCACCATGATAATCCATATTCAGTACATATTTATAGCAGTCTTGTTAATCCATATTTAGTACATATTTGTAGCAGTCATGTTAATCCATATTCAGTACATATTTGTAGCAGTCCTGTTAATCCATATTTAGTACATATTTGTAGCAGTCCTGTTAATCCATATTTAGTACATATTTGTAGCAGTCCTGTTAATCCATATTCAGTACATATTTGTAGCAGTCCTGTTAATCCATATTCAGTACATATTTGTAGCAGTCCTGTTAATCCATATT
This sequence comes from Protopterus annectens, assembly GCF_019279795.1. Taxonomy (NCBI): domain Eukaryota; kingdom Metazoa; phylum Chordata; order Ceratodontiformes; family Protopteridae; genus Protopterus; species Protopterus annectens. The sequence goes on along the minus strand of NC_056729.1, from coordinate 1,853,741,727 downwards.
CAGTACATATTTGTAGCAGTCCTGTTAATCCATATTCAGTACATATTTGTAGCAGTCCTGTTAATCCATATTCAGTACATATTTGTAGCAGTCCTGTTAATGCATATTCAGTACATATTTGTAGCAGTCCTGTTAATCCTTATTTAGTAAATATTTGTAGCAGTCCTGTTAATCCATATTTACTACATATATGTAGCAGTCCTTCACCAAACACATTGTTAATCCATATTCAGTACATATTTGTAGCAGTTCTGTTAATCCATATTTAGTACATATTTGTAGCAGTCCTGTTAATCCATATTCAGTACATATTTGTAGCAGTCCTGTGAATCCATATTCAGTACATATTTGTAGCAGTCCTGTGAATCCATATTCAGTACATATTTGTAGCAGTCCTGTTAATCCATATTTAGTACATATTTGTAGCAGTCCTGTTAATCCATATTTAGTACATATTTGTAGCAGTCCTGTTAATCCATATTCAGTACATATTTGTAGCAGTCCTGTTAATCCATATTTAGTACATATTTGTAGCAGTCCTGTTAATCCATATTCAGTACATATTTGTAGCAGTCCTGTTAATCCATATTTAGTACATATTTGTAGCAGTCCTGCATCTAAGCACATTGTTAATCCATATTCAGTACATATTTGTAGCAGTCCTGTTAATCCATATTTAGTACATATTTGTAGCAGTCCTGTTAATCCATATTTAGTACATATTTGTAGCAGTCCTGTTAATCCATATTCAGTACATATTTGTAGCAGTCCTGTTAATCCATATTTAGTACATATTTGTAGCAGTCCTGTTAATCCATATTCAGTACATATTTGTAGCAGTCCTGTTAATCCATATTTAGTACATATTTGTAGCAGTCCTGTTAATCCATATTTAGTACATATTTGTAGCAGTCCTGTTAATCAATATTTAGTACATATATGTAACAGTCCTTCATCAAAGCACATTGTTAATCCATATTCTGTATATATTTACAGCACTCCTGTTAATCCATATTCAGTATATATTTGTAGCAGTCCTCCATCTAAGCAAATTGTTAATCCATATTAGGTACATATTTGTAGCAGTTCTGTTAATCCATATTCAGTACATATTTTTAGCAGTCCTCCATGTAAGCACATTGTTAATCCATATTCAGTACATATTTGTAGCAGTTCTGTTAATCCATATTCAGTACATATTTGTAGCAGTCCTCCATTTAAGCACATTGTTAATCCATATTCAGTACATATTTTTAGCAGTTCTGTTAATCCATATTCAGTACATATCTGTAGCAGTCCTGTTAATCCATATTTAGTAAATATTTGCAGCAGTCCTGTTAATCCATATTTATTACATATTTGCAGCAGTCCTGTTAATCCATATTTAGCACATATATGTAGCAGTGCTGTTAATCCATACTTACTACATATTTGTAGCAGTCCTGTTAATCCATATTTAGTAGATATCTGTAGAAGTCTTGTTAATCCATACTAAGTACATATTTTTAGCAGCCCTGTTAATCTATGTTCAATACATATTTGTAGCAGTCCTGTTAATCCATGTATAACACATATTGTTAGCAGTCCTGCATCTAAGCACATTGTTAATCCATATTAAGTACATATTTGTAGCAGTCCTGTTAATCCATATTTAGTACATATATGTAGCAGTCCTCTATCTAAGCACATTGTTAATCCATATTCAGTACGTATTTGTAGCAGTCCTGTTAATCCATATTTAGTACAGATATGTAGCAGTTCTCCATCTGAGCACATTGTTAATCCATATTCAGTACATATTTGTAGCAGTCCTGTTAATCCATATTTAGTACATTTATGTAGCAGTCCTCCATCTAAGCACATTGTTAATCCATATATAGCATATATTTTAGCAGTCCTGTTAATCCATATCCAGTACATATTTGGAGCAGTCCTGTTAATCAATATTTAGTACATATATGTAGCAGACCTCCATCTCAGCACATTGTTAATCCATATTTAGTACATATTTGTAGCAGTCCTGTTAATCCATATTTAGTAAATATATGTAGCAGACATGCGTGAATGGGCATACCTTTGTTAAAGGTTGTGCATCAGGGCTGGTAACTCGGTATGTGAAAATCAACTACCAATCATTAGCAGACCAGAGTTCGCTGTGGCGAAAGAAAGCCAAAAGACACAAACATGTAGAAGTCCTTCATCAAAGAACATTGTTAATCCATAGGCAGGACATATTTGTAGCAGTTCTGTTAATCCATATTCAGTACATAATTTTAGCAGTCCTTCTTCTAAGCACATTGTTATCCATATTCAGTACATAGTTGTAGCAGTTCTGTTAATCCATATTCAGTACATATCTGTAGCAGTCCTGTTAATCCATATTTAGTGCATATTTGCAGAAGTCCTGTTAATCCATATTTAGTACATATTTGCAGCAGTCCTGTTAATCCATATTTAGTACATATTTGTAGCAGTCCTGTTAATCCATATTCAGGACATATTTGAAGCAGTCCTCCATCTAAGCACATTGTTAATCCATATTCAGTACATATTTGTAGCAGTTCTGTTAATCCATATTCAGTACATATTTTAGCAGTCCTCCATGTAAGCACATTGTTAATCCATATTCAGTACATATTTGTAGCAGTTCTGTTAATCCATATTCAGTACATATTTGTAGCAGTCCTGTTAATCCATATTCAGTACATATTTGTAGCAGTCCTGGTAATCCATATTCAATACATATTTGTAGCAGTCCTGTTAATCCCTATTTAGTAAATATTTGTAGCAGTCCTGTTAATCCATATTTACTACATATATGTAGCAGTCCTTCACCAAACACATTGTTAATCCATATTCAGTACATATTTGTAGCAGTTCTGTTAATCCATATTTAGTACATATTTGTAGCAGTCCTGTTAATCCATATTCAGTACATATTTGTAGCAGTCCTGTTAATCCATATTCAGTACATATTTGTAGCAGTCCTGTTAATCCATATTTAGTACATATTTGTAGCAGTCCTGTTAATCCATATTTAGTACATATTTGTAGCAGTCCTGTTAATCCATATTCAGTACATATTTGTAGCAGTCCTGCTAATCCATATTTAGTACATATTTGTAGCAGTCCTGTTAATCAATATTTAGTACATATATGTAACAGTCCTTCATCAAAGCACATTGTTAATCCATATTCTGTATATATTTGCAGCAGTCCTGTTAATCCATATTCAGTACATATTTGTAGCAGTCCTCCATCTAAGCAAATTGTTAATCCATATTCAGTACATATTTGTAGCAGTTCTGTTAATCCATATTCAGTACATATTTTTAGCAGTCCTCCATCTAAGCACATTGTTAATCCATATTCAGTACATATTTGTAGCAGTTCTGTTAATCCATATTCAGTACATATTTGTAGCAGTCCTCCATTTAAGCACATTGTTAATCCATATTCAGTACATATTTGTAGCAGTTCTGTTAATCCATATTCAGTACATATCTGTAGCAGTCCTGTTAATCCATATTTAGTACATATTTGTAGCAGTCCTGTTAATCCATAATTTAG
>NC_056729.1:1853723142-1853737657 GCF_019279795.1 Protopterus annectens | reverse complement strand
TTTTTTGGAGAAAAAGCTACAGAGTGGTTAAGGTAGTTTTGAGCAGCTTTAAGCAGGTTTGCTTGGGTTTGCATGACGGTAAGCGGTGCTAACATATGGTTAAATGAAAAGGCACTTACACCGTGTAGGCTTCACTTACCAATGTGGAAATCTGCTTAGCATTTACTTTTAAGCAATGCTTACACCTGCTATGCATAGCTCAGACATGGTGACCAGTGATCATATTCTAGTCTGATAAAATAGCAGGGTAATGACATCTTTAAAATGTGTATTTAATTTCAGGTACGTAACATGCTTCTATGTGCTGTCATTACAGTAGCAAGGGGTGTGAGTATACTGTATGGGACACCTGAGTATACATGCCTAGTACCATAATCTTTTCTCTTTGTATGTGTTTCATATATAGGAAGTGTTCCAGGTTATATGCAGTCACACTTGCATGTATTGTATCATTACGTTACTACTTTTAACACTGCTTTTCCAAGTAAGAGTAGATTGCATATTGTAGTACTGGAACCATACACCCCTGCATGCAAAACTGGACTCTGAGTACTGACTCTCGTGTTCTTGGTGTGTGAGCTGTATGTTATTATGCATCTCCTACTGGATATTGATCTGATATGTAACTGTAGACTACTGTGTGTTTAAGACATGTCATTCAGGGCTGCTGTCATGTAGTAATGGCATACCTACCAGTGTCAGACATCTATCTGTCAAAACATTCATCCTAATGCATAACCTGTTGGCTAGCTAATTTTGGTCTGTCCTCTGTACAGATGTGCACGTCAGGTATCCATCTTGGCTGATTACAGGCAAGCTCCGATTGACTGGCACTGACATGTCTGCCCAGCTGTGTTATGAATGCCACAGCTAGGAAACCCCACTCTGTATGCAACACATGCCATGGATACCTCAACCAGACTACCACCGTCAACAGAACATGCTTGGGTACAGGTCTCTAACCCAGACACTGGGCATGTTATGTAATATATGTTGCATACATGTCAGTTGGAGCACCTCACTGGCCCTCTGCAAGAGAAAACCAGATGATTGGATGTTGAATTTAACTGTCACCCTGGGGATCACTCAAATGGCATCGGTTGATAGATGGCCTGCTGACAATTGTCAGGTGGCATGATACCAGTGTACCTGCATGCCCTACTCTTCTTATCTATCCATGGACATTAGCCTGGTACACACCTAGGAACACCTGCACCTATGGACCTCAGTAACGACAAATGTGTCAGTGTGCATTATTGAGAATAACAGTGTCTGTGTGTTTGTAAACTTCTAGTTGAAAATACTCTGAGGGCCTTCTCATCCACTACACCCCCATTGCTATACTTGAAGTTGGCTGCTGCTGTAATTTTCATTAAATGTACCTTGTTACACTCTTCACCCTATGGGCTTCCTGGAGCTTGCAGTACCAGTATAACACTGTTCTACAAATGGTTAGATAGGCGTGGGTTACCCTTTGAGTCCTGGCAAGTTTGTGTATGTGTGTGAAACTGTGTGTGAGTGTGCATATTTGTAGGAGACAGCATTCTGAGGCCACATTCTCCAAATACAATAAATCTTGCCATACATTATAAGGGATAGTGATGTTGCTGGCATTAGGAGAGCCATGACAAACCATCACCCTACTATCCCTGTGGCATGTGCAATAAATGCATATCCCTGTAGTAGCACTGATTAGATAGACAAGGGTTTGTATTGCAGTCCTGCTCAATGTGTGAATGTGGGTATGTCAGAGCATTATCATGGGTTTCAGTGAGTACAATATCCAATGTGGGTTGTGGGTGCTGGGTATACTGTCTTTACACCATGGTACCCCCAGTACATGTCCAAAGGACCACTGTCACCATCAACCATACAGGAAAATGATTACACTATCCAGCCCAATGATGCATGTGCTGTGTGCAAAAACTCTGTAACAGAATGGACTCACTGACAAGGTAGTTTGCAGTGATAAACCCAGGTCTATCAAATGTGTCTATGACTGTATGTGTTTGTCAATGTGTATATGACAGTATGCCATACTATGTATTGTTCATTAACACCCAGTACATCCCCCATTACCATACTGTACAAGGCCTGGTGATGTTCTTCACTTAACAGGAAACTCGGGACACACCTCACCCTAAAAGCTCTGTAGTGTGTGCAATTAAGGCCAAACACATTAGTAGCAATAAGTACCTAGGTAGGGGTTCTACTCTCAGTGTTGCCAAGTAAGTGTGTGTATGTGAAGGGATCTACTTCAGTTTGCAGAAAATATATGTCCCAGGAGATTATTTGTCCGAGAACTAACTGGCAAAAGCTAACATTTCAAAGCAATCATCTTGTGGAAATACATTCAATCAAAACTAGTAGGATGTGTAAATACCCTCTTCCCCACTGTATAGCTGTACAGCGATACTGGAGTTGGTATATATACATGGGTGTGGTTGTTGTGGGCACAGCCACCCACATTGGGGTTATTGTTGTGTGTATCCCACTGCTTAGAGTGCAGTTATACTGTACAGTTTATGTTAACAGGTTAACTAGTTGTTAATCACACAATGTGTGTTTCTACACCACCCCACACCCACCAAAGTGGGAGGCTGTACCACCCACACCAGCACACCTATGTTTATCAACTCCAGGATTGCACTACATTGGGGAAGAGGACATATATTCTGTCAGTACCATTGTCAATGACATTAAATTGGCAGACTGATTATTTATTGATGTGATGTTTTGGGAATTTGGTCTTGATGGAATTATATAGGCCAAAATGGGTTCACTGCAAAATGAAGTACATCCATGTAAACAGTTATTCTCTGTGTATTGCATCAACACCAAAGCCTCTGTGTGTGTGTTATTCACAAACAATTGGTGTGTTCCACCTAGTACACTTACCATTGTCCACTGTAGAAGAGCTGTTTACATCAGCCACCATGTACTCACCTGTATACACCCCTCAGATTTATCAGCCATGTGGCACATACAGTAACTGTTATATAGACCTGTTACCTGTGTTCAGCTGTACCCGGGATATGACACAGTCAATGTGTCACCAGAGTGCCACAGCCCTTGTAGGAAAGGACAGCAGACCAACATCCTGCTGACACATAGACACCTAGAACACAAACAGAATACATTATGGAGACCACAATCAGTCAGTGTTAATAAGAGCTATTATGCATCATGGCTGGACAGCTACACACCCTGACATGTAATCATTGATCATTCCAGCTTATAACACGTTAAACAGCATTACATTGCTAAACCATTCACCCTGTGCATCAGAACAATATTAGCATGTCCCTGCATCGATAGTATGGATGACAGGGATGTGGCACAGGTATCATCATATGCACAGGGTGTGTTGTGGGTTTGCCAGATGCCTGAGCTGAGCTGTTTGGTTGACATCATGTGTGTGGGTTAGGGGGTTCTTTATTAAATGGGCTGTGCAGATGTGGTGTGTGTGTTGGTATGGAAGTGCCCTAGCTGTGTTGGTGATGTGTGTGTGTGTGTGTGTGTGTGTGTGTGTGTGTGTGTGTGTGTGTGTGTGTGTGTGTGTGTGTATGCACACATTTCTGCCATATGGCTGCCCTATAGAGGAGTTTGTTGGACAGCTGCAGACTGTACATGGCAGGATGTACAGTTCACTGTGTCCAGCCACAGAAATGAGAACTGTTCCTGCCAGGGCTTACATGGGCACTACCAGGCAAAAGCCCAGATATGGTACTCTCCCCTGATGATGACCCTTGTCTGCTGGATCCGCGTCCCTGTTGGGACCAGACACAGGACCATGTGCATGTAGCCTGCTGTGTTGTGGTGTGGACAGCTACCCCCGGCAGTGCTGGTGCAGGTACTGCCATTATGGGAGTGGCTGTGAGTTATTGCACGTCCACGTACACCTCCAACTGTTGGTGTTGCTGACCTACTTCCATGTGGTCAACACCCTACTCCCACCACATGCTCTACCACAGACACCACATGGTCATGGATTCCCACCATCTCACCCAACCTTCTATCTATGACCTCTGCAAAATAATGGTGGGCACCTGCATGATCATGGATGTGGTCACGTACAGCAGGAAGAGTCGCCCTCTGGAGCCTCAGACTATCTCTGGTGTAATGTTCCATATGTGCCTGTGCCTCCATGACAGCCTGAAACATGCATCTGCTGTGATGTCCAGCAGCCCTCCTACGAGCACCCCTATACATCTGCCTGTGTGGTACCTCGCAGGTCATCCAGCTATGGCTGCTGTGTACAGACACACTTGCCATAGTCACCACACTCTCTTGTCCCATGCCACCACCCGGCAACTGTCCATCATCTATGGCCACTGGTGATGGGGTATGTATGGGCATTGTGACTGTGTGTGGGAATGGGGTGGATAAAAGTGGGATGTCAACCAATGGCACAGATTCAGCCCCTGAAAGGCCTGCCTGTGTCTCACCATGCCTATCATCATTGTCAGAGTCTGTATGGACACTAACATCAGTTTGTCTGAAGGAGGGACCCTGACCTACCTCGCCACCTGTGAGGGGCAGAAAAGAAATGTAAATTAAGACCTACACATTATGGTTTATTTCTACACATACACACACACACACACACACACACACACACACACACACACACACACACACACACACACACACACACACATACTTACAGGTGAGGTGGCACAAAGATATTACACAGACCTCTCATTACCCAACAGTCAACATGTATGACATATGGCACTCAACAGCATGCACTGCAGCCATATCCAGTCCTTGTTACCAACATTATACATCTCTGTGATGCATGCATTGTGTTAGCAAGTGATGCCCCTTCCCCTGGAACACACTGCACCCATGTATACAGTATTATTGTGCACCTGTACAGCACACTGGCATGTACTGTGCACCATACCTTGCAAGTGTACACACCATTGCTAAATGTGTATATGTGTAGCAGCTATGGTTGCTCTGTGGCTCACAGCCCCTATGTGTTTGTCTGACACATACCTGGGATGATGTGAGGACTGATGTCAGTAATTAATGCATGTCCTTTGATTTGCAGATCTCATAATCAGCAGTCCATGCATGTGCAACAAAATCCAGTTACACTGACAACCTTCAAAGCTTAATGTGGATATGAGGAGTGTACACACCCTTGTTGACATGCCAGGCTCTTCTATGATATGCAGTGGGACCACAATACTGCATTTGTTAACATTACATACACCTGATACATGACATATAACCTGTGCAATCCAATGCAGTATCAAACAAATGTGTTAGTTGTGCAGATGCTGAATGAAATGTATACAATAAGTGATTTGCATAAGTGTGCACACCCTTAACATAATGGTTTGTTGACGCAACTGTTAAGTGAACTACAGCAGTCACCATTCCTGGAAGGGGTATACGAGCATGGCCCATCTTCACTTGCCATTATTTAGTCACTCTGCCCTACAAATGTCCCCCAACTCTGCCAAATTGCAAGGTCATCTCATGTGCACAGCCCTTGGAGGTCACACAGTGGCTTCACTATTGCTGTACAGTCATGGTTATGTCTGGCACAATTCATAACCTTCACTGTGTTCAGATACATCCATTCTTGGCAAGCTTTGGATGTATGCTTCAGTTTACTGTTGTGTTTCAAGCCGACAACCCTCCCCAATTTCAGCCTTATTGCAGATGCTTGACAACTATGGGCCACACATGAGTGTTATTTTAAAGTGTTCCGAATTCCAAACACCATGTGTACCGGCATAGTTCCAGCTAATGAACAGCAAACTTAAAGGTGTACACTGGCACCAGCAAGCTAAATATTGGGGATGGTGGCCCTGAGGTGTTGCTTGTGCATCACACGTATCTTTATGAATACTGTCTGTAGGTTTGAGCCTTGGTCTCATGACACAGTTGCACATTGCAACACATGCCTTTGGGAGACTTGATGTTATGCTTATGCTACCTGTAGAGAGCCCTGGATGATGTATCGTGTGGGACAACTCTTCCGTCTGATTACTCTAACCCATAGGTCACACTTTATGCAGAATCCAGGAAATTGTCGATACAGGTACTGCACAGGCAGCACTTGCTAGACATTCCTGCAAGTCTCTCAGTGTTGCTGCATGTTTCTGGGCAGCCTCCATAACCAGTTTGCAGCATGTTTTGTCATCTGTTTTGGATGGGGATCTGTTTATTTTCTACATCAATGTTGTCCCATACTTCATACATACATGACTGTCTGCACTGTTTGCTATGGTATATGCAATGGTGAGGTAAGGCTACTTTTCCCACTCCTGTATGCTACCTTTCGGATATGGCATCCATTTCATGTTTTGTAAGATGTGTGCAAGCCATGGCTGCCTCTGTTGCAGGTGAGTGGGCAAATGTCATGGACATACTTCTTGGACAGCAGACCATGACTTGGTGTGACATTGAGGCCCTGTACATGACAGAAGGTGTGTAGTCAAGAAGAGTGAATGCTGTCAGTACATCACAAGCTGCTTCCACAATAAGTTATTTGGAGTGTGTGCACACATATGCTTCCGGTGTTTGTTAAGGTATGTAATCCCCATATTTGTTGTCATAACATAGGATTCCATATTACACATTCATTGCTCATGTTAGGATCACATTACAGGTTGTAAAAGGTGTGGAATGTGGTATTGTGATTTGCCGTTGTCTATATCAGGAATTGTTGCCATTGTAATAGTGGTGTATACACTGTTGTAGACACTGTATAAGGGTAATGTTTCAGACATGTCCCTACTGTAGGCCATTTGTCCCACCATTATGTTCATCTCTGTCCACACATCTTGCACTGACAGGTTGTTAGGTATATTGCAGGACTCTTACATACTCTTCAGATATGCCATCATGGTGACCACTGTGAGGCAGTGCAGTTAACACCAACAATAAGTGAACATGTACAGCATGTATTATGGGTAGGTGTGTTAAATGTGTGTATGGCAAATAGCATAGCCATAACATGGCCAGTGTATTGGCAAACCTGAACAAAACAACTCCATACTCATCAGCTACAGGCTGCTACCCCAGTAGTATACCAGTGGGACTTTGATAGTTGTGTGAGAGAAGTAATGTCAGTAGCCATACCCATGACATTGGTACAGGGTGGAAGCAGCATTTCAGTATATCGACAGTACAAACCCACAATACTGCAGATTATGCACATCTGTTCATTACTACACTGCATCAACAGACTATCTTATCTGACATATGCATGTAGATACTTTACAGATGAAAATGGATAAGCAACAGTGGTCTAGTAATGTTCTCTGGGGCCTTACCTGTATGCTCCTCATCCATTGTGTGGGTGGTACCCACTTCCACAATGCTGTCTTCAGCCTGCTGGCTTGGCTGGCAGGTGGGTGCCCCAAAGCTGGCAAGGAGCTTCTCAGCATGTGTCAGTGGGGGCTGGATGGCATGACCCCCACCTGTGGCTAGCTGGTCCCTCCTAACTGCAGCAACACTCTGACGGGCGTGGCAGATCAGATCGGTGCATCAATGCTGCACCTGGTCATAATTTCGATTGTGCAGGCTGACATCATTTACCCTGTGGATGAGCTCGTTCCACAAGGTGGTCCTCTCCGCAGATGCTGTGCTCTGCGGCCGAAGAGGATGGTATGATGCATGATGACATACTGGATGATTGCATTGTTTTCCAGGTTTGTGAATGTGGGCAGACATTCCCGGGACATTGTACCTGGAAAACATAAACAGGAAAAAAGGTCACAGGACCTCATACCATTGTCCATGTGCACATCAACAGTGGATATTACTTGAAAATAATCCAGACTATACCATAACACTGTAAGCTATCATGGCTTTAACATCTTGCATTACACTCCTGGCCCTGACCTGTCCAGTTCCCACAATGTTGGACACTTAATGGCATAATCCACTGTTCCCCATTCATTTCTGTGTAGAGGGATGACAGTGTCCATCTTCCATGTGGATGGTGTGTGGATGGTGGCATGTGTGTGTTTGACTGTAGTGTGTGTGATGCAACTGTGAGCATATGCCTGTGTTCATGTAGGAAGCAAACTGTGATGTTCTCATGGCCCATGTAGAATTGCTGTTGGTGCCATCACTCAACATTATGCCAATGCTCATGACTGATGTGTGCTGGAGTGTGGATGATATATATATCCCCCTGTAGTAATGTTGTGGACAGGGTGCCAGTGTTCTCACCTATCCTGTCTGATGCAGGTTGCCCGTATCCATGGCATGTGTGTATAAGGTGTGCTTTACCCCCAGTACAAGTTGACTTGTGTTACTTGTTACTGGCTCTGAGACTGCGTACATATGTGTAGACATGGTTGCAATTGGCCTTGGTGGTTTGGATATGTCTGATTTCTAGTCATAGTTAGCCTTACAGGAAGTCACCTGTGAACCTACATGCTTACTCAGATGGAGGTGCATGGTACTTGTGCAACTGGAGCATGACCCCACAAAAGCACATGTCAACACAATCCCCACCTATGATGTGTCCTATAGCCTGCTCAGTTCAATAGGGAACATAACAACCTGTCCAGTGAAAACATATGGAAATTAACACTCAGTACAGTAAGCCAGTTGAATGTGTGTGCACACTCTTGCACTGATATGCTGTGTAAACACCTGCTGAGATGATTACAGCATCTATTTGTCTTGGTTTGTACTCTAACGTCATATCACATCTTCACTTGGCAATGGTTGCTCACCTTCCATGAAACAGATTTGTTTCTTTTTCAATAGAATTGTACAGGTTATGGGTCACATTTGAGATGAGAAACATTTTTACATGACTTTCTGTGGTCTCATTGGCATACAGCACACACAGACCTTGCTTTCCAACAGAGGTGTGTACACTTTGATATCCAGTTAGTGGTTAGGCATGGACAGTGGGTCATAACACAGTTGTACATTTCTCTGATTACTACGTGACAAGCATGCCTACTGTAGTACCCATATCAGTGTCATGGCAATGCTACAATCAGTAGCAGTACACATTTTATTTTGTTGTATGCAGTGACAGTGATACTACCCATGTGCAACATGTGCATCCTATTTTCCGGATTGCTTGTGACCCATGTTATTACTTTTGTGCCTTTCAGCTGTACATATGCATACATACACATGCTCAGGGGTACCTGGTACACATTTGTGTTCTATGTCATTATGGCAGACTGTATTTACAGTCTTGCAGGTCAATCATACATCTCAACCTGTTATACCAGGACTTCTGGTCATTGGTCCACCTCACTGGATGAGAAAACGGGGAAGTCAGTTTTGATAAAGTATCAATATAGCTGCCATAACACAAGTATATGTGTAAGTGACTACAGACATCTGTCACAACTGTGAACTTTGTCCAGAAGAACACTGTACAGTTGAATGTTATTAATTCAATATATCACATGCAGTTTAACACACACACACACACACACACACACACACACACACACACACACACACACACACACACACACACACACACACACACACACACACACACACACACATCTGCAACAGTGCTTTACTATGCTCATGCCCTGTACAGGTATCCTAGATTTACAATACAAACATGTATAATACTCATATTCACAGGTAACATATGGATATGGACAACATCCCATTAACTGGCCTAGCAGCGGCACAGACATGACTGTTTGACAGACACTCTAGTGGTTGCCATATGTGAGCTGTCCTTTCCCAGGGTGTGTCAGGCTCCTCAGCTGTGACCCAACCTATCCACCTCTTAGAGCATCACATGTGGCCAAAGTCAAACATTAGGGGGGATATATAGGGACAGATCTTAGATATGCCTGTTATAAACTTATGACATTTGCAACATGATACATTTCACAGTGCCATGACTGTTCTGAAGGTGGTGGGGCCTGAAACTCATGTGTCTGTCATGGCTTTATTACTTCCATCTCCAGCTATTTGCCAGACTAATATAGATGTTTGGAGGAACAGAACAAACACTATGATGGCTAAATCTTGACATTCTGTAAAGATCTGCACAGTTGACAGGTATGGCCTACTGCAGACAGAGCCAGATGCTATGTCCATAGCATTTGTTCAGCAGGACATCATTACAGCAAGTATTGATGGCACATATACATCTTTCATAATCATATATCCCATTATTACAGACCAATTACTACATTCAATTACATGCTTACATGATGTTCTTCATCTCACATTGCTGCAGTCATAACCTGTGGGTAGTCCGCTGTCCTCGGTTGGCCCGAATACCAAAGTGTTAGGCTGGCGTCGGTCATGGTCGCTCAGATCTGACGTCAATACGCCGTGGTACTAAAGCGCATGACCGACGCCATATCCTCAGTCTTTCTTGCCGCATGGTCCGAAGCAGAAGCAGCGTTTGCAAGTGCCGCTTACGTCCTGAAATTTTCGTATTCTGAGTTTCAGACCAAGACCAAGTTGGCTAATACCCGTTGGGGAATATTTTTGTCTTTTCTTGCCTCAGTTAAATCCGGATGTCAGAAAAAGTAAATAATTGTATTTCTTGTGAAACAGATACCTCATAGGGATTACCACTCTCTGTATTCCTTGCTTGGGGCCTGAGCACGACGTAGTCGGGTGTCGCTTTGTGCTAGATTTAATAAGCGCACCATTAAACGCAGGTTAGATTGTGCTAGACTTGTCTTGAAGCGGTGTAACTACAATATGCCGCCGGATCCTCCGACGCCACTACACAGCTAAGAAGCGTAGAGAAAAATCATTAAAGTCCAAGCAGGATGAGTCGTCCGTTACGGACGCCGGTTCTTTGGAAACTACGGTGGAATCTGTGGATCCAGCCGAAGTTTCAGCTAAAGCTCAGGGGGAGCCTTTAATCTTGCAGGATGTGGCCTCTCAGGAGTCGGGTCAGGCTGAGGGGGCTTCTCAAGTCTCTGTAGTCCCTTCTTTGCATAAGGTGGTTAGGCCTTCTACTTCTGTTTCTAAGGCACCTTCCAGGGTCAGGCCTGGTTTGTCTTCCACTGGCGTCAGCCCTAGTTCTGCAGGTTCTGTACCTAAAAAGCCTATGCTGAAAATGGCAGAGGATTTGTTTACTTTAATCAGGGGTTCTATGCCCCCTCCGGATAAGAGGCCTAGGGTGGAGCCAGAGGTGGAAGGATTGGAGCATTCCTCGGATTACTCTGAGTCTTTGGCTGAGGACATTCAGGATTTTCCTCCTTATTCTGATTCAGATGCAGAGGATTCATATCCTTCTGCTTCCCCTCCAGAGGATTTTTCTTTTTCTGAAACCCTGCATTCCATGAGGGAGCATTTTAAGTGGGAAGGTCAGGATTTCTCAGATTCTCGAAAGAGGCTTAGGGAATTTTGTTTTACCACAGCATAGGCCCTTGGCTATTCCCCTGTTTTGGATGTTGTTCAGGATGTTTTTCAGAAGCTTCCCTTAATCCTGATTCTTTACCTCCTGCCCCTGTCAAGCCAGACAGGTATTACAGAGTGCCAGAGGCTCATAAATATTTGTATAAGAGCCCAAGAGCTGACCGGAAACTATTAGCCAGGGACCTAAGGG
Organism: Protopterus annectens; assembly: GCF_019279795.1. Lineage (NCBI taxonomy): Eukaryota > Metazoa > Chordata > Ceratodontiformes > Protopteridae > Protopterus > Protopterus annectens. Next base: position 1,853,726,115 of record NC_056729.1, on the reverse strand, counting down.
TGTCAGGGCTTGTTGTAAAGAATCCAGTTCCTCTGGATAAAGATTCTAGGGCTTTGGATATGTGGGGTAAAAAAGTGTATACCTCTTCCACTCTAGCAATGAGGGCTTTGAATTGCCAGTTTCATATGCTGAAGTACCAGAATTTTCTCTTAAGTCAGTTAAAATCTAAGGTAGATGCTTTGGCAGAGGGTATAGAGTGTAAGGAATTGCAAGATTTAGTTCATGCCTCTGATCAGGTGGGTAAGCATTCTTTGCAGTGTGGTTTTGATGCTCTTCAGGCTTCTTCCAGGGTGGCTGCCACTGGTTCAGTTATTCGTAGGCATGCCTGGCTAAAGGATCAGAATTTGTCAGAGCATGTTAAAGCTCGAATTTTGGATGCTCCCCTTCAATCTGAGGTTCTGTTTGGTTCTCCTGTGGAGTCGGTTTTGAAAAAAATGGAAGACAAAGCTAAGTCCATGCAGACAGTTAAGGAATTTTTACAGGTGCAGCCCCCTAAGTTTAGCAGAAATTGGCCTGCTAAGGGCTATGGGCTTATCCTTCTTCTGATTTACAGTCTAGGGGCAGATCTAGACGTGGTAGGGGCAGAGCTCATGCTCAGGGTTCTTTCAGATCTAGGACGTGGAGTTCCCCTGCACAATCTTCAGGTGAGGGCAGGGGTTAGCCTTTTTGTAAACCGACCCAATGACCTGTATTTCCAGCTGCCAGATCCCTCCTGTCTGGCAGCTCCTCTGGGAGGAAAGTTGGCACTTTTCAGGCAAAATTGGCGTTTAGTCACCCAGGACAAATGGGTGTTGGACATTATAGATCGAGGCTACAAGTTTTATTTTCACACCTTGCCTCCTTTCAAAGGCATGCCAGACGTTCCTCCTCAGCAAAAGTTGGAGGCTCACAAGCAGATTTCTTTACTTTTAAAAATGGGGGCTATCCAGGGGGTCCCTCCGTCAGAAGTAGGCCTAGGATTTTATTCTCGCCTGTTTCTTGTACCAAAGAAAGGAAACACTTGGAGGCCAATTCTGGATTTGTCTATTCTCAACACATACCTGGACATTCCAAAATTCAAGATGTTAACTTTACAGCAGCTTCTGCCTCTGCTAGGCAAAGATCACTGGATGGTAACTCTGGATCTCAAAGAGGCTTATCTTCACATTCCTATCAGGCCCAGCTGCAGGAGGTTCCTGCTGGCTGGTACTTTTCATTATCAGTTCTCTGCATTGCCCTTTGGCTTATCTACTGCGCCCAGGGTGTTCACAAAGGTCCTGGCTCCGGTGATAGCTTTTTTAAGATTAAGGGGAATACAAATTTATCCTTATCTGGACGATTGCCTGATTCTTGCTCAAGACAAAGTCAAGTTACTTCACCATCTACAGTATGTTATGGCAGTGTTAAGGTGCCTAGGGTATTATGTGAACAAAATAAAGTCCAGTCTAGTACCCTCTCAGGACATGTGCTTTCTGGGTGTGAGACTGAATACAGCCTCTCAGATGGCGTTTTTGACCCCGGACAAACAAAGAAATCTTTCCCTTTACTTCCAGCAATTATCTCTACGGTCCAGGCTGACTGCAAGGACAGTCCTTCAGGCCTTGGGGTTCATGGCATCTTGTATTCTGGTGATTCCCAATGCCAAACTGCATATGAGGAAGCTACAATGGTATCTCAAAAGCGTATGGACTCAACACTGCCACGATTTCGACACTGTCATTCAGATAATACCTTGCATCCAAAGGGAATTTTTGTGGTGGGCTCAGGAATGTCACCTAAACAAGGGACTCTCTGTGACCCAACCAGAGGTGAGTCAGATCTTAACGACAGATGCCTCAGACATGGCTTGGGGAGCACACTTCAATGGGAAATGGGTTCAAGACACGTGGCCTCCCAGACTACAACATTTGCATATCAACATGAAGGAGATGTTAGCAGTCCAATTTGCACTGATGGCTTTCAAGGATCTACTTCAACCAGGACAGGTGTTGATTCAAACAGACAACACAACAGTCATGTGGTACATCAACAAGCAAGGGGAACCCATTCGTACCCTCTTTGCAGACAAGCTATGATTTTGTGGGAGACTGCTCTCAGTTTGCACCTCACTCTTCAGGCAAGGTTTCTGCCAGGAGCACAGAACTCCTTAGCAGATGTTTTGAGCAGACAGATGGTGGATCCCCACGAGTGGAAATTGGATCCTCATGTATTTCAACAGTTGACGGTGGCTTGGGGGACTCCAGACATAGATCTGTTCGCTTCTCCACTAAATTTCCAACTGCCAAAGTTTTGCACAAAGCTGTTTCACCCAAAAGCTTGGAAAGTGGATGCTCTATCATTCAGCTGGAACAACCTTCACGTCTATGCCTTTCCTCCTCTGCCTCTCCTTCCCAAGGTGCTCTTGAAGGTCAGACAGGACAAGCCTTGCATGATTCTAATAGCTCCAGATTGGCCACGTCAGCACTGGTACCCTCTGCTGCGGAGTTTAGTACGGGAGCCTCCTTGGCCTTTGCCATCAATTCCACACCTTTTGTCCCAGGCAAGCAATCATTTCCGCAATGTCAGGATTCAGTCCCTGCATCTGACAGCCTGGCATATTCTGTTTTAGACCCTGGAGGGTCGCAGCTTCCTCAACAAGTTTTGAATGTCATTTTGGAGGCCAGATGGCCTAGTACAAGGAAAGTTTATGCTGATAAATGGAGGAGATTTTTTCTTTGGAGCAAAACGAAGAGCTTTGATGTTTCAGTGCCTAATTTGAGTGCTTCACTTCAGTATCTTACAGAATTATTGGACAAGGGTTTGTCTTTCTCTTCTGTAAAAGTTCATGCTGCAGCCATTTCTGCTCACTATGACTGTGACCCACCATTATTCTCTCACACTTTGTTTAAGCAATTTCTTAGAGGGGCAAAGAACATAAGACCCCCACGTAGAGCTCCTACTCCTTCATGGGATCTCAATTTTGTGTTGGAAAAGCTCACTTTACCTCCTTTTGAA
>NC_056729.1:1853650642-1853718142 GCF_019279795.1 Protopterus annectens | reverse complement strand
AACATTAATAAAAACACATTTCAATATCTGTTAAACAATAGAACATATATCCCAACAGTAGGTTTGGTGTAAAACATACCCATTGATTTGTTTGTTTAGATTATTGTTGCAGATATGATGGGGGGAGAGAGATGCCAATTAACAGCTTATATATCCTTGCAGTACTTACAACTTTAATGATCATTGCTCTAATCATTACTCTACAGGTATTATTACAATACCCTATGGCCTTGGTTTGGGCAGTGGCATGTTTGTATACAGTGTAAACCTCAACTGTCTTATAGCTAAATTCTACATCTCTTACCTGGTAGACCTGTGGAGGGAATATTTGTTAACACTACCTGACTGTTTCTGCACATATTCCCAGATTCCTAGTTATAATTCTGCACATGCCTCTCAACCTCTTAATGCAAACAATCTGTACAAAGCTTGACAAACTGGGGGTATAAATAGGGACATATTTTAAATATTGCTCTTATAAACATTTAGAAAGTTGCTAGAGTAACAGGATTTGCTTTAATATACATTTTCTGAAGGATCTGTAGTCTGAAACTCAAATGTATGTCATTATTTAGTGACTACAATCCTGAGATCATCCCAGTGATTTGCCAGGAAAATAGAGGAACAGGCCAAAAATATGAGGCAAATATCTGGACATTCTACAGAAATCTGTAAAGTTGAGAGGTATGATTATGCATACAGCTTACTACAGGATTCAAACCATGGCTGTGTGTACTAAAAATACAACACTTTGTGTTTCATCAGAGTGAGCTATTTAGAAAGTGCTGGTCTTTTCTTTCAGTGTTTTCTGTCTAAATCTCTCTTGGTTGTACAATCTGACCTTGTAATTACAACATTCTTATACAGACATTTCTAGACATATTTTTAAGTAGCTCAGCATGAGAAACAGTTGACACAACAGTACCATTCACATACCAGATCTTGGTGAATGCAACATGCAAGGCCATACAATACCAGAGTAAACACAGCCAGTCCAGGATTTAGATCTTTATTGCCAGGCAGTTACACTTTTATTTACATATGACCTATATGGGACTATTACTGTCATATTGTCTGGTTTATTCAGTACAAACCATACAAATTGTTTATACTGCCAGGTGACATTTTACTCCTTTATATTTATTTGGTATGACTACTACAAGCAGGATTGTTACTCACCAGCCTCGCAATGCAGCCTTTGCAATCTGCTGGCATGGGCTTCCTGGTTCAGAGCCCACTCAGCTGCAGCTGTAATGAAAATAGAGAAAGATTTAGGCATACCTTTCCATCACATACACAGGCTGGACTTTGGTAAACAATTATTGCTATGAATACTTACACACTGCTGGGACATCTCCTCTGTCTCCTGCTTCTTGGACCCACTGTTCCAAGAGCTCCCTCTTCCCCTGTTTCAAGTCAGCATAGTGGTGCCAGACTTGCTCACGAGTCTGAGGGATACCAGTGGCACTGGTGAGATTATGGCCGAGACTTTCCCAGGCTTCCGCTTTATATTGGAAGTCCTGGTACTGGTCCTGCAGCAGTCTCATGTCATGTTTTTTTACTTGGAGTCCTACCATGACCTTGGACTCCTGTATACCCCAGCGCTGCGCCCAGAAGCGCATTCCCTCTCCAACTCCTGCAATACTGCCTACAGTGGAGAACTACAATCAGTTATGAGCTGTATTCCTGCCTGCGGGGTTTAAATGTGGCCAATTTCCTGACCTTTGCCATGATTGGACAGTTTTGAAAATGCTGAACTAAGCTAAGTTACAGGCAAACTTGCTTAGCTAAAGTTGACAGTGCTTAAAGGTGCAGGTTCAGCATTGCTTACCAATGGGCACATCCACTTAGCTGGGCTATCCATTGCTTAGTATTCATATATACACAATGCTTACACCTGGTCAGCATAGCTGTGCAATGCTTAGCATTGCTTATGTTTTATTATATTGGTCTACCGCCTGTATGGGATTGATTCATCATTCATTACATAATATTAGATTTATTTCACTTCTCTGACATCCCCCCAATGTGCAGTGATTAATTTATTCTTGTGTGACAATACTGTATGGGGCACTTGTGTTTATATGGGGGTTTCAATACTTTAGTACACTGACCCCTCACATCTGGGCCTAATGCACTACTCTGGCTGAGAAAAATCAGTTATGTCTTACATAAATATGCAAAAAATAAAATGTGTAATGTTTACACATACAAAATGGAAATGGCTTTAGTGAGGCTCGAATCATGAATGACTATGTGCAAGGTGCACAATCTAACGACAACACTATTGCACTTATGTTTATGCTAGATGTCTATTGCTTTTTAACTTATTATGCTAGTTCAGCTGGGCTAAACATACCTAAGTAAGGGTCACACCTACACAGCTATGCTTAAACTTTATTGCATGTATAAAAAAAATGTATTTGTTGTGTTTTTTTTATTTGTACTATTCAGAATATCCATGCAAATGCTGAACCTGTTATTCTATCAACTTTCTGCTTTGTGAGATGATTGTCCCTTATGGCTTTGTCCACATTCCTTACTTTGACTGGTTGGGAGCTGTGTGCTATGTGCTTATGCTAAATCTGTTATTCTATCAAATTTTGGCTTGGTAGGGATGATTGTCCATTTTGGCTTTGATGAGATTTTTTTACCTTGATGCGTTGGTGGTGTTATGAGCATTCTCGCTCATTTTAAATTGCCGAACGGCAATTCTGCAGTGCAGGGGGTGTGTGTATTGTGAGAGCTCTACTCTCAGACACACCACCTGCGCTCATACATGGAACCATGTCCGTTTTACAGCATGGCAGCACACCTTCATACATATGCATGGTGCGCTGCCATGCTGAACAGAAACGGTCCCTGCCATGCAGGAATAACTTATTCCTGCACGGCTGCTTGCTGAATCTGGCGGTAGGTCTCAGCTATAATTTGGGACCCATAAAGCAACAAAGTATAAAGACTTCTCATCTTCACTTTGTCAATGATATAAAACTGTATAGCTCATCAGATGAGGAACTGAAAGTACACCTGCAAGTAGTCAAAACTTTTTCAGATGGTATAATAATGTCATTTGGTCTTGATAAATGTGCAAAAGCAACCTTTAAAGCAGGAAAACTGCAGCACCATGAAAACCTTACTTTGGGACAAGAATGTGATATAAAAGCACATGAGCAAGAGGGAGTCTATAAATATTTGGTAACTGATGAAGGATCAACAATAAAACATGAACAAATGTGAATAAAACTTAGTAAGGAATATTTTAGAAGACTTAAATCAATCCTGAAAACAGCATTAAAAATCTAGGAACAAAATTTAAGCTATAAACCAATTTGCTCTTCCTGTCCTAACTTACAGTTTTGGAGTGAATGAATGGCCCCAAAAGGTGTTGGATAGATTAGACAGAAAAACAAGAAGGATGCTTCATGCTCATCAAGTAACCAGTGCAGACCAAGATTATATATTCCCCATTCCGCAGGTAGTATTGGACTACTTGAAACTGATTACCTGTATAGATCTGCAATTGTGGGACTGCATACATATCTGCTGACCTCACAACACCCAAATATTGGGAAAGTTTTGAAACATGATGAGACTAAATCTAAGATGACTTCCCTCTCAGTCTAGCAGAAGCATATTGGCATCAAAAGGGAATGGAAATCAAAACAGAAATGGATAAAAATCAGGCAGCATCTGAATGCGCCAAAAACTGAAAGAAAATAAGGTGAAAGATCAGTTGATTCCTAGATTAGCATTAAACTAACTCTCTTTAAACCTAGCCAATTATCCTATGGGGAGATCAAAGCCTGTGCTTAAGGATTATAAGGTAAACACCTTAACCATTATGCCAACCTCCCTCCTATTGAGCAGGCAAGAAATGTGGAAAATGCATAAATATAGTTGTAAGTATAGGAAACTCCTTGAAGAACCTCATGTTGATCAGGAGCAAATGCAGGAATGGTTAAGGAGAGGCGAATTCAAACCAAAAGATGAAAGGTTAATGCTGGTGTCCCAAGATAGTGGGCTATGTAAACATTGGTTTACAAAGTCCATTGAACATGTGGGAGAAACAGACAAATGTAGGCTTTCTTAAACAGAATTGGAAATAGTCGCACAACTCATTGCTGGGTGTGATCTATTAATGGCAGAAGGACAGAATACTGAAAGGCATAATACTGTGGCAAGATTGTTGCACTGGAGATTATGCAGACATTATAATATTGAAGTAGCTAAAAAAACACTGGAAACATGAACCACAAAGTATCATAGAAAATGACGAAGTCTACATCACATGGGATCACCCATTACCAGCAGCTCAAAAGACAGATACGAGAAAAAACGGATATAATGGTCCATGAAAAGAAGAAAAAAGTAGCATTGATCATTGAAATCACTACACCCAGAGACTACAGTGTCTTGCATACAGAGAGGTACAGTCATAAAATATCAGGATTTGCAGGCAGAGATGAGAGCAATGTGGAAGAAAGATACCTAGACAGTTCCAATAGTAATAGGAGCCACAGGTCTTATAAAAAAACAATTTACAATCATATTTGGATATGTTACTGATACATGTAACTCAATACAAACTGCAGAAGGAGTCAGTACTGGGCACAATATGGGTGCTGTGAAGAGCACTTCTGGCTGACATCAAAGATTGAAACAATACTAATTTCATTAACTTTAATCATACTTTGACTTCAGAATGGGGTCCATTCCCGTCACAGTATTGGAAACCCAAAAGATATGGAGAAATTAAAAAGAGAGTTGACAGTATTAAATGAGCACTGAAAAACAAACAAGATTATCTTAAAATGTGGGCCTATAACTTCCAAAGGTTTGAAAATAAATGCTGATTTCACTGTATGACTGAGGGATCTGATATAGGTACTCATGTGTTAGTAGCTCATGACACACTGCAAGGGCTCAGACTTCTACTAATCCAGTTTCCTGCTTGTACATAGTCCTCCCCAAACCTGACCCTATACATGTACATAGCCCTACCATAACCTAAACTCTAATCCTAAATCTCCTACTCAGTTCCCAACTCAAGTTCTCATGTCCTAACCCTAAACCTCCATCCTCTCCAACCCTAAAGTCTTGAATTGCTCTATAAAGCTAAACCTCCAACCTCCTCTACCTAAACCTAATTCTCTCATCACGGCCTAAGCTAAAAACTCCCTTGTTGCTCCCTAAACCTAAATCTCCCTCTCATCTGAAATCCCCCTTAGATTCCCCACAGCTGCTTGCCCAAACTCACGTTCAAGTCCCAGCATGAACAGCAGCCTCCATGAACTGCAGTGTGCTTGTGACCCTGGCGAGTATCAGCCTCTGTGAGCTACAATGTGCATGTGGCCTTGATGACCAGCAGCCTCCATAAGCTACAATGTGCTTGTGGGCCTGGCGAGCAGCAGCCTTCATGAACTACAATGTCTTGTGGCCCTGGAGAGTAGCAGCCTTCATGAGATATAATGTTGCTTATGACCCTGGCGAGCAGCAGCCTCCATGAGATACAATGTTGCTTGTAGCCCTGGTGAGCAACAGCCTCCATGAGCTACAGTGTGCTTGTGGCCCTGGCAAGCAGCAGCCTCCATGAGCTACAATATTGCTTCTGGCCCTGGCTTTGAAACAGTAGGTTTAGAACAGTTGAGACTAGAGCACTTATAGTGTCACCATTACTAAGAAAAAAATCAATATAAGCAACATAAAAGGGTGGGAGGTTGGCATAATCATTAAAGTGCTTACTTTACAGATACAAAGTTCAGGGTTTGACTCTCACATGGGGTAATATAACTAGGCTTAAAATAGCCCACAAGGGCAGTTAGAGTAATACTAATCTATGAACCTATAAGAATAAGTAAGTTAAAGACAAATCTGCTGGTGGTGAGACTTTTGTTAAACAAAATAATGAATTATTTTAATAAATCATCTGTCTTGTGAGTACTGGTCACTTAAATGAGTTACTGTTCAAGATTAAATTGATAACATTTTGACACCAGGTTTGGAAGTACTTTAATCTTCGTTGAATGTCTATTGTGCAAGTGGTATTTTAAACTATAATAAAACTACAGATACAAGTTATATAGTGAAAGTATTATTCATTATGGTTTCAAAGTGAAGATAATGTGTGTGTGTGTGTGTGTGTGTGTGTGTGTGTGTGTGTGTGTGTGTGTGTGTGTGTGTGTGTGTGTGTGTGTGTGTGTGTGTGTATGCATGACCAGATAGACCAAATAATCAGAAGTAGGGCCCAGTGCACATTATGTTAATACCAGTTAATAATAATAATAATAATAATACTAATAACAATAATAATAATAATAATAATTATTATTATTATTATTATTATTCACAAAATGTAACATTTCTTTCTGCACCAAGTGAATGTTTGCCATTAGTGTTATTTTTGTTACATTTTGTTCAGGAAATGCAATGCCATTATATGCCCTGCCATTTTTTAAAAACTATATTAACCAGGTAAATGCACATTTTAAGAGCACTGTCTGGTAAAGTGACTTGCTCATAGTTACATAGTAGCTAGATGGCAGTCGAAAGAATCAAACCTTTGACTACAAGAATCAGCTTATTAAGAACACAGAGCCTTAATCCTCCATATTATCTGACAGACATTTCAGAATGTCTTTATTTTTCGATTACTCCCCAAGGATTAATGTCAGTCAGTAATGCCAGCCATTAGTTCCTTTTTCAGAAAATGGATGTTAATGCAAATCCTGTTCTGTTAACATTTCCTCTAAACTATGATAATCTGTCCCTTACCTGTTACTGATTTTGCATAACATCTGGCCTCTATCCATGAATTTATGATCTTTGTTAGCTTCTTTTTTTGTTGCTAAACCACTGAGCAGGAGCGGCCTTAGGTCAAATGGTGCCCTAGGCAAAAGGGCTCCACAGCGCCCCCCACCACACCACCTGGTGCCCCCATCCTGGTCTACCTACACCAAATAAATACTGGAAAAATGCCCCTAATAGAGCAGCACCCTAGGCAGCCGCCTAGTTGGCCTATGCCTAAGGCCGGCCATGCCACTGAGGATTACAGTACATCAATGATGTCAGTCATTAGAGTTTCATAGTTCTAATTTTCAAGAAAATGTATGTCCATGTAACAGCACCCGTTTAACTTTTTAAGTGAATTATAGTTGTCCAACACTTAAGGTTCTGAGATGTTAATGAACTTCTTCCTGTAGACAAAAGTACATGGGCTGAATCCTTCCACCACCATTTCCCTACCATGTGACTTCAAGCAAATCGCTTAACCACAGAATGCTCCTGGCTTCCCCAGAAAAGGAACATTTTGTTGAGTGGGTTTACCTGGTTAACAAATAGATCAAATAAACTAATATTTAAACTTTGTCTCCTCTGTTATTTTTGTCTTCATCCAGAAATTCTTGAGCAAAGAAGCTGATGGGCAATCTGGTCTGTTCCTTGTAAAATACACAGCTTTTGGGGAACTTACAGTGGAATGCATTCACTAAATAATGACAAGCATTTGAGTTCCTGAGTTTGTATTCTCCAGAAAATGCTCCCTAAAAAGTTTGTTGTTCTATCAATTTTCTAAGTGTATAAAAGAAATATTTAGAATCTGTGATTCTTGACCTAAGAAGTTGAAAGGGCAGAGGACAGTTGCTCTAGTCTTCACTGTATGGTTCTGACAGCAGCAAGCTGAAATGCATTTATTGGCTATTGGTTAAGAATTTATTCATTCACCTGATCTCTAGGAGATAACTGAGGTGTACAAGCATACAGTTGGCTAAAAATGATGGTGTGTGTACTGCAGCAGGATTACCGATCTGGCTATGTGAACCATGGCTCTAGACAACTGTCATTGTTGTTGAAGTGACACTCCAACTCCATATGCAAAAAATGGTTAAACGGGGTTATGGGTGGTTGGATGGTGTGTGTGTCTATGTATGTATATGCATAACAAAGTACTTATAATGTAAGGAAAGTAATCAATTATAGTAAACAGAAGCATCATCACATGAGCCACGTTCCTTGAGGCTGATCTTTAGCTTTCATGTTTTATTAACTGCTGATAGCATGTTATTTGACTGCAAATAAACTGGATGGTATGTAGTCTATGAGTTTAATATTAATGTAAATATTAAGCATTAATACATTTTAATGTAGTCTCATTTTTGCAGGCATGCTGGTGTGAAATTCACTGTGTTGGGTTACAACAGTTTGAATGATTTAGTGCAGATGAGTAAATCTATGAACTGTTAATGAGCTGCTTCTTGTAATTCAGGGATTGATTCCTCAGCTTTCATTTGTCTGCTGTGTATTTCTGACCAAGTCTCTTCCAGATAGGACTCCTGGGTTGTACTTTGAAAGGGATACCTGCATCAAGTGGGCTGTTCCAGGATGTTAGAAAATGCTTTATACATTTGTCTTTTGAATTCCTTTACCCTTCACATAGCCACTAAATACTGCCACACTATATGCTCTTTGACTATGAATCGTAGTACATCTGCTGTAATTTAGTGGGTTGCCAGATGCATTTTCAATAAATATGAGTTTCAAGGGAAGAGAATTTTCTTGTTGCTCATGTTAAGTCTATCTTCAATGTGAGAATGTTCTGTTTTGTTTACAAATTACAATATTTGTGCTGTGAAATTTGAAATAAATTATAGATTAATTCAAAATCTCTAGTCACTATAAATGTGAAAAAAAGAGAAGGAAAAGTAAACGTTGTGAATAGTATATTTCTGGTATCTGGGAGTGACAGCCACACAATGCAATATTGGTATGGCTGGAAGCCCCAAATCCATTAACCAGCCTAGTGAACCATTTGACCATGACCTGACTCTGGATGTAATATCTTTTTATAGGAATAATTTCTTAATGTCTCCTTTTCAATACTGCTTCCATAGTCTTAATAACTTGTTACAACACACAATATCTAAGTTACTTGTACTTGTGGGTAATTTGAGTTCTGGCTATATCTATCTATGTTTAATGTAATGGTGTATTTCAAAATATGTCCATCTTTGTTATGTGAGCTAATGTGTTATGCATGTACGTACCTTTCTTTGTCAACACTTCAATATTAATGTTGCCATTTTCACTCATGTTCATTGTTTGTTCTGTTATTTGGCTCAGGTTGTAGATGAAAAGTATTCCTGGAATGGTTAATTGACCTGTTTAACAAAACTGGATGAATAAAACATGAAGGTGGTCTGCTGATGGCCAGTAAACACTCTAGATTGCTATAAATATATGACAGGAAAACATTTGATCTCTGTACTGAGCATTATTCAGTTAAGTATCTTCAGTATACTTTCAGTATGGATGGTTCCTCAAAACTGAATGTGCAATGCTAGATTATATATATGGGGTCTATATCAGAATCTCGAAGTCTGACAATATCGAATACAATATTGTCGACATGAGAGTAGCAAAATCGCACTACATCAAATGTTTAAACAGAAATCTCCATAAGGGGAGATTTCTGTTTACTTCAATGCAGTGCAGTCTCAGAGTTGGTAAATTTAAGTAGCGGGGGGTGTGGGGGTTGCAGGGGGCTTGCCTCCTGTGTAAACACTTTAGTTTTTTTTTTTTGGTTCATAGGTTCATAGGTTATAGATACATTTTTATTTGGGTTCGATGGTTTCATACTTCGATCAATAAAGTTCGAACTTTATTGATTCGAGGTATGAAACTTTCAAGATTATAATATAGACCCATATATATGTATACTAATAAATTTAACAAAAGTAAATGCATCAACATCATCTGCATGTATGTTCCTCCAGGTAACAATATAGCCACACTTGAAGATACCCTACACTAGCTATCATGTCATTACCCCCAAGAAGCCCTACTACTCTGAGATTTTAGCATAGACTGGGGAACCTGTTCCTCAAAATCCCCATCTACCCATATCATCCTGTATGCTTTTACATAAATCATACCCACCCCTACCAGGCTAGGTAAACCCAACCAAAAAGAAAGCATACTCGACTGGGTACTCATAAATAGTAACTCCCAACTGTACACCGCTGGTACCTGACCTAAGAGACCACCTTCTCACTTATATATTTAAGCAAAAAGCCATTGATCCCCAACAACCCTTACACAGAAACAAAAAAGACTTTGACCCTGCCAAATTCCAACAGGAACTTAACTCCTGTAAATGGTCTATTCTAAAACACCTCCCCTTAGAGGAGGCAGTTGCATATTTTAACAACAAATTTCCTGAAATCCTTGATTTGCATGCACCTGCCCGTTCAAAGAGAACAAAACTAAAAACTGCACCATGGCTTTCTAAAGAGTCTAGACTAAAAATTACTAGTAGAAGCAAATTTTGGGCTCTATGGCGCTCTACTAAAGACCCCCCAAGATCATGTTAAATACAGGCAAGCTAGGAATGAAACTAAAAAATCCACTTTACAAGACAAAAAAAACAATACTACTGTAATTTACAAACAGCAAACCAGAATGATCCTCAGAAGTTCTGGGCAGGTCTGAATAATCTACTTCATCCTGGAAAAACCTCTACCCCTATCCCCGCTGCTACCATTGATAAACCCCCCAAGGATGTTTCAGATAGTTTTAACAATTTCTTTACTGAGACAATTCAAGCCCTAGCTAGCCAATTACCTCCTAGCTCCCCTGACCCTGATAGTACCACCCCTATAAACCTACTCTCGTTCAGCTTCCAACCAGTGTCCACCTCACTTATCCATACCTTGATCAAAAAATTAAAACCCTGCACACTCTCCGCTGATCAACTCCCTGCTGAGTACCTTCAAAAATCAGCTGATGGTATTGCCTACCCAGTATCAATACTAATTAATCAAACCATAGCAGAAGCTAGAATTCCCACCATCTGGAAAATATCCTACGTAATCCCACTATATACAGGAGGCTCCTCCACTGAATTCTCCAATTATAGACCGATAGCTATACTTTCTCCATTTGCAAATATTATGGAAAAATGTATACATAAACAACTCATGCAACACCTAATCCAGAATCACCTCATGGCAGATACCCAACATGGCTTCCATCCACACGACAGCACTACTTCAGCCTTACTAGCTTTTACCAATACCATAAACAATAACCGTAACAATAATTACATATCCTCAGCCCTCTTCTTGGATCTTTCAAAAGCATTTGACATAGTTGACCACCAACTTCTGATTCACACCCTGCAAACTATCTGTCTAGATTCTAAAGCCCTTCAGTGGTTTAAATCCTACCTCAATGGGAGACAGCAGGCTGTTCTTTGGCAGAACAAGCTCTCTAACCTACTACCTAACACCATTGGAGTACCACAAGGCTCCATACTAGGGCCCCTACTGTTTTCCATCTTTATTAACGACTTGCATACTGTCATCCCACATGTCAGCTGTATCCAATATGCTGATGACTCCACCCTGATTTTCTCAGCTACATTTCCTACAGATTTATGGTCTGCTACCCAGTCCACCTTTAATACTATAGAAAACTGGCTCTCTGAACGTCGATTGATACTAAATCCCAAAAAAACTAAAATGCTGTTATTCTCACCAACACGAAGGCCTCCTGCTTTTACCTTTACCATAAATGCAAATGATGGCACAATAATCTCCCCCAACCCCTCTACACAACTATTAGGTGTAATTATTGACAATAACCTAAAATTTGACCTATATGTAAACCAATTGATCAAAACCATCAATAAAAAACTGGGGTCACTTTACAGAATAAAAGCCTTCCTCACCCCTCCAGCCAAAATTGCCATAGCTCACTCTCACCTACTTTCAACAGTTCTATATGCATCCCCCTATTCTCCAATCTAAATAAGACTGTACTTAATACACTCTCAGTCTGTTATAATCACATTTCCACATTTGCCACTGGCCTGCCTTTTAGGACACACCACTGCATCAATCTTAAGCAGCTTGTGTGGCTTGAACTACCCAGTCTAATCCAGTACAACCTACTGATTATGGCTAATAAAATCCTTTATAATACAGATAATACTCTGGCACTTAAAAATCTTATCACCCCCTATAACAATCCATGACTGCTTCAATCCTCAAACAGACTACTCATTCATACTATCAAAATTAACAATGCAGCCAGTGATTCCCTCTTTGCAAACTCTGCAGGCAGAGCCTGGAACTCACTTCCAGCTGATATTACTTTGCTCTCCTCCCTTGGCCAATTTAAAACTAGATTCAAAAAACATCTGGCACTAAACTGGTTTTGCCACTGCCACAAGCCTGTCTAACTCTCATCAAGAATGTTAAAAATCTATTAATCAGATGGTTGTCACCAGGGAGTAACTCTAATCTGTTGAACTTGTCTATTCATGTTTGTTTGTGTATTCTTTGTCTATACCATATTTGTAATATGTTTTCATTGTTTTTATTGTATCTGCTTACCTTGGAGCTTTTCTCCCTGGGCCTCTGCTGAAAATGGACATAAATCCAGTCGGACTATCCCGGACAACAAATGTAAAATAAAATAAAATAAAAATAAAATAAATTAATTGATAGTTCTTTTTCTTTAATATCTTGCATTCAGAATGATACATCGTCTTCTGTGCCTGAGTTTAGACGTTATGTTTTTTTACTCTGCATAGGTTAATCCATATTTAGAACATATTTGTATCAGCCCTGCATGTAAGCACATTGTTTGTCCATATTTAGTACTTAGTTGTAGCAGTCCTGCATCTAAGCACATTGTTAATCCATATTTAGTACATATCTGTAGTTGTCCTGTTAATCCATATTCAGTACATAATAGTAGCAGTCTGTTAATCCATATTTAGTACACATCTGTGGCTGTCCTGTTAATCCATATTCAGTACATAATTGTAGCAGTCCTTTTAATCCATATTTGTAGAAATCCTGTAGGCTGTGGTGGTGCAGCGGTAGCGTTGTCGCCTCACAGCAAGAGGTTCTCCCATTCGATACTCGGCTGGAGCGCCTTCTGTGTGGAGTCTGCATGTCCTCCCCGCGGTCGAGTGGCATTCGAAAGACATGCATGAATGGGCATGCCTTCGGCACCATAAAAAAAAATCTACTGCCAATCATTAGCGGACTGGAGTTCCACTGTGGCGACCCCTAACACCTAAAAGACGAAAAAAGATTATAGTACATATCTGTAGCAGTCCTGTTAATTCATATTCAGTGCATAATTGTAGCAGTCCTGTTAATCCATATTTAGAAAATACTTGTAGCAGTCCTATTAATCCATATTTAGTACATATCTGTAGCAGTCATGCATCTAAGCACATTGCTAACCATATTTAGTACATATTTGTAGCAGTCCTGTTAATCCATATTTAGTACATATTTGTAGCAGCCCTGTAAATCCATATTTAGTATATATCTGTAGCAGTCCTGCATCTAAGCACATTGTTAACCACATTTAGTACATATCTGTAGCAGTCCTGCTAATCCATATTTAGTACACATCTGTAGCAGTCCTGTTAATCCATATTTAGTACATATTTGTAGCAGTCCTGTTAATCCATATTTAGTACATATCTGTAGCTGTCCTGTTAATCCATATTTAGTACATATCTCTAGCAGTCCTGTTAATCCATATTAAGTACATATATGTAGCAGTCCTGTTAATCCATATTTAGTACATATTTGTAACAGTCCTGCATCTAAGCACATTGTTAATCCATATTCAGTACATATTTCTAGCAGTCCTGTTAATCCATATTTAGAACATATTTGTAGCAGTCCTGCATCTAAGCACATTGTTAATCCATACTTAGTACATATTTCTAGCAGTGTTGTTAATCCATATTCAGTACATATTTGTAGCAGCCTGTTAATCCATATTCAGTACATATTTGTAGCAGTCCTGTTAATCCATATTTAGTGCATATTTGTAGCAGTCCTGTTAATCCATATTTAGTTCATATCTCTAGCAGTCCTCAATCAATATTTAGTACATATCTGCAGCAGTCCTGTATGTAAGCACATTGTTTGTCCATATTTAGTATATATTTGTAGCAGTCTTGCATCTAAGCACATTGTTAATCCATATTTAGTACATATTTGCAGCCGTGCTGTTAATCCATATTTAGTACATATTTGTAGCAGTCCTGTTAATCCATATTTAGTACATATTTGCAGCAGTGCTGTTAATCCATGCTTAGTACATATTTGTAGCAGTCCTGTTATTCCATATTCAGTACATTTATTTATTTATTTACATTTGTTGACCAGGAGTGTCCGACTGGACATAGGTACATTTTCAGTGGATGCTCGGGGAGAAAAGCTCCACAGTTAAAATATTACAGACAGTAGTTACATTGAACTTACATCACAATTAACAATTTGATCAACATAGCAATTAAAAATTACAAACATAGTTACAGATGAAGAACATCGTACATCAGTAGACAACTAGAATCTTTATAATCTGTGATGTACATAACAGACATTAACAATTGTTACAA
Source organism: Protopterus annectens (assembly GCF_019279795.1). Lineage (NCBI taxonomy): Eukaryota > Metazoa > Chordata > Ceratodontiformes > Protopteridae > Protopterus > Protopterus annectens. Next base: position 1,853,703,711 of record NC_056729.1, on the reverse strand, counting down.
TAAGATGTTCCTGCTGTATAATTAGTAGTTAGGCTTATGAGCATCTGATCTTGATATAATCAAGGTAGTTAGTGGGGTGGAAAGAGAGGTAGTGGGTGGATGGGGTGGGTGATATTAGAGGGGAAGTTGCAATGGCATAACCAGCATTTTTTTAGGTGTGCTTTTAGTAAAGTTTTGAAGTGGGTGCATGATGGTACAGAGTTAATTGTGGGTGGAAGGGAGTTCCATAATTTGGCTATGGTGCTAGAGAAAAGTGCTGCTCCAGCAGAGTTATTGGCTTTAGTGATCTGCAAGTGATTTTTGCAGCAGTCCTGTTAATCCATATTCAGTCCATATTTATACCAGTCCTATTAATCCATACTTAGTACATATCTGTAGCAGTCCTGTTAATCCATATTTAGTGCATATTTGTAGCAGTCCTGTTAATCCATATTTAGTTCATATCTCTAGCAGTCCTCTTAATCAATATGTAGTACATATCTGTAGCAGTCCTCTAAGTAAGCACATTGTTTGTCCATATCTAGTATATATTTGTAGCAGTCCTGCATCTAAGCACATTGTTAATCCATATTTAGTATATATTTGTAGCAGTCCTGTTAATCCATATTCAGTATATATTTGTAGCAGTCCTGTTAATCCATATTTAGTACATATTTGTAGCAGTCCTGTTATTCCACATTCAGTACATATTTGCAGCAGTCCTGTTAATCCATATTCAGTACATATGTGTAGCAGTCCTGTTAATCCATATTTAGTACATATATGTAGCAGTCCTGCATCTAAGCACATTGTTAATCTATACTTAGTACATATTTGTAGCAGTCCTGTTATTCCATATTCAGTACATATCTGTAGCAGTCCTGTTAATCTATGTTCAGTATATATTTGTAGCAGTCTTGTTAATCCATATTTAGTACATATTTGTAGCAGTCCTGTCAATCCATATCTAGTACATATTTGTAGCAGTCCTGTCAATCCATATTCAGTGCATATTTGTAGCAGTCCTGTTAATCCATATTTAGTTCATATTTGTAGCAGTCCTGCAACTAAGCATATTGTTAATCCATATTTAGTACATATCTGAAGCAGTCCTATTAATCCATATTCAGTACATATTTGTAGCAGTCCTGTTAATCCATATTTAGTACATATTTGTAGCAGTCCTGCATCTAAGCACATTGTTAATCAATACTTAGTACATATCTGTAGAAGTCCTTTTAATCTATATTTATACATATTTGTAGCAGTCCTATTAATCCATATTTAGTACATATCTGTAGCAGTCCTGTTAATCCGCATTAATACATATTTGTAGCAGTCCTGTTAATCCATATTTAGTACATATTTGTAGCAGTCCTTTTAATCCATATTCAGTACATATTTGTAGCAGTCCTGTTAATCCATATTCAGTGCATATTTGTAGCAGTCCTGTTAATCTGTATTTAGTACATATATGTAGCAGTCCTGTTAGTCCATATTCAATACATATTTGTAGCAGTGCTGTTAATCCATGTGTAGTAAATATATGTAATAGTCTTGCTAATCCACATTTAGTACCTAACTGTAGCAGTCCTGTTAGTCCATATTCAGTACATATTTGTAGCAGTCCTGTTAATCCATGTTTAGTACATATATGTAGCAGTCCTCCATCTAAGCACATTGTTAATCCATATTTAATACATATCCGTAGCAGTCCTGTTAATCCATATTAAGTACTTTTTTGTAGCAGTCCTGTTAATCCATATTTTGTACATATTTTTAGCACTCCTGTTAATTCATATTTAGTACATATATGCAGCAGTCCTCCATCCAAGGTCATTGTTAATCCATATTCAGTACATATTTGTAGCAGTCCTGAATCTAAGTATTATTATTATTTGACATTAAATATGCAGTGTCATAATGTGCACATTCAGTCTAGTACATTCAGTGATATGCGGTATATGTTTAGTTCCAATCAAATGTAAAACACAGTGCCACAAATGAGGCAAGCTGCTATATTTCTAATGTTATCAGGGAATCTAAATGGCATTAAACTGTTTAAATGTGCACTATATACAGAGATGTATGTCTACAACATCGTAAAATATTGACTTTTGCTTGGAATGACACAAATGCAATTACCTTATGCAACTACACATATATATTAAATGTGCAGAGAAAAAAGAAAAACACTCAGATTTTACAATAAACAAGACTTTTGTCATCTACATTTTCTAGAGGTAATTTCATATGACACTGGGAATATTACACACACACACACACACACACACACACACACACACACACACACACACACACACACACACACACACACACACCTTATTTTACTGTTTGATTTAAATGCAAATCCAGCTAGGATTATGACATTTTTACTTTCTTTATTTGCATAAGCTGATAACCAAAGGCTTGGAGGAATGTTTTTATCATTGTTACTCTTGTTCATGTGTTGGGTAAACAAGCACTTAAATTACTTTAAAATTCTGTGGAAAAGGCAATGTGATGATTAGATAAAATGTTTGTACATGTACTGGCAGTAAAGTTTAACCTGAATGCGTATCTGCTCTGCTTCCTATGTACTCTCTTGCCTCACTTTGCTGTAACAGTTTTAGAAAGCATGCCCATAAATGCTTTTTAAATGTCAAAGTTGTTTTGTTTAAGTTATGATTAGTAAAATGTTTATTCTGTTCCAACACTACATTTTAAAAGGGACCCATTGTCATTTCGATCTTGAATAATGAATGCAAGGTTTCACCTGCACAAAAACTGCTTGGACATGCACATTAATCATTGATGGCTAAAAGTGTATAGATGAAGCATATACATTGACTTTTATGTGTGTCCAAAACCAAAAATGAGATGAACACTGGAACTGAAACCTATAAGTAGCAGATGCAATGAAAAGGCCCAGGAAGCCTGAAACTTCTCAAGAAATGCTTTTAATATTGAATCCAAGTAACAAACACATAATCTCCACACATCTAAAATCACCACAATTAAGTGCTTTTGTCATTATGTTTAACCTCTTCAGAAATGTGAGTGAATTGACTCAACCCTAGATTAAAATACGTGAATGAAATCAAATGATGAGAATACACATCTCACCAAACCAATCACAAATCAATAATACATTAAAGGCAAATGTGTATGTTTATACACTGTTAAATAAAACAATTCTAAGCATAAAAACTGGTGAAATAAAAACCAAACTTACAACTTAAAAAATGCAACTTCACAAAATAAATTATATCCGTGCCGCTCTTAACTTTAACTCACTTGTAATAGAAATACTGTCACTTAGTCCAAGAGTACTCACAGCATATAACCTGAGCTAACAGAAAGGGCACAAGCAGAACAAGGGACCACACTAGATGCTGTAACACAAGTAGTCAGTGCAAAACCGTTTATTCTCTTCCAGATTAAAACCACACAATAAGATAAGCGCTTTCGTCTCTGATCATTCAGAGACTTCCTCAGACAACCATATCAAGCATTAAAACACTTTTTATATAATCCATTCCAGTATGTCATCAAATCAATGCCCCCTATTATGTACAACAAGCCAACCAGCAGTCACAACCAATTATATATGCATATATAATAATAAAAGAACCACCTCTCTTATAAATAAATATGTTAATCAAACCTACATGTAAAAAAAATAAACATAGAAACCAATAAATACACTTGGGAAAACATAAAAGCATAAAAGGCTTTAAAACCACATAAAATATTGTAATAAAATTCATCTATCCAGAGCTTTCAATTTCAAAAAGCATGATAAAGAGAATGAATCAAGTCCTGGCCACTGCATAGCGTTTGTTCTAAGTTGCCATAAGGCCTCATGATTTTCTAATATAAGTGACCAGGAACCACCTCTTTTATCCAAGTTAAGAACTTCCATAATAGCAAATTTATATCTATGATCAGTTAATTCCATACAATGCCTTGCCAGTGCATTTTTATCAGTTTTATTCTTTATGTCTCTGAGGTGTTCGTACATACGATTCTTAAACTTCCTCTCTGTCTTTCCAATAGAGAAACAAGGGCATTTGGAGCAGAATGCACAATACACTACTCTTTCAGTATTACAGGAACATTTCTGGTTTAATTTTACAATTTTGTTGTTCTCTAATATCCTTATTGTTAAGTATAACTGTCCAGTTCTTAAAGAGTATATCAGCTATATATCTACTAGAACTGTTAAAAATGGTCACAAATGCAGTGTTAAAATTGCCTTGCTTTAAATTTACCCCACCATGCAGGTTATTAGGGCTACCAACCATGGAGCAAGCAAAGTTAGCAGAAGCATCATTATTAGTATTAATGTTGGTATTACCAGGGAGGTGCACTTCTAGTTGGTTTAAAATAGGTAAAAAGTGTCTCCTTTCCCGTTTATTTATTACTTCCAGCATAACTTCATTCACTAAACTGAAACGGTAGCCTCTGTCAGTAAACATGTCCTTCAGTCTATCACATTCATCTAGAAAGCTATCAAAAAGTGTAACCATGTGTGCAGCCCTTACAAACTGCCCTTTTACAACAGACCTCTTCTGTGTGTAGGGGTATGAACTATCGCAATGTAAATAACTGTTAGAGAATGTGAGTTTCCTAAAAATCTCTGATTTTAAGTTTTTTTGTTGTCTATCTTTTATTAATTTCACATCAAGGTATGACATTTCTTCAGTATCAGTGGTATATGTGAACTTTAAAAATGTAGTTAATTTATTCACATAATCTAAAAATTCCTGAATTAATTCATTAGGCTCTATCCAAAGCATAAAAATATCATCCAAAAACTATATATAGCATTCACAAAATGAAAAGTAAGAAGAATTTAGTAAAAATTTACTTTCCCATTGAAGCATAACCACGTTAGCATATAAAACTCAACATGCCGAACCCATAGAAACACCCTCCACCTGTAGGAAAAATTAATTATTAAATAAAATAAACTTATTGTATAAAACAATCTCAAGTAATTGTTCAAAAATATTAACCTTTGGGATATTCCCTTTCCTACCAGATAATCACAAAACCACTTGATTCCCTAGCTTATGTGAAATAACAGTATATAAGTCTTTGACATCGATGGTTATGAACACACCTGTATCAACATAATCAAGACAATTAATTCTTGTCAAGAAATGCCATGAGTCCCTGAATAGGTGGGTTTCACTTGCCACTAACTCCTTCAATTTAATGTCTAAAAATTTTGCAATGGGTTGCGTGATGCAACTTAAAAAAAAAAATTATATACTTAATATACTTATACGCTCTTAACTTTAACTCACTTGTAATAGAAATACTGTCACTTAGTCCGGGAGCACTAAGAGCATCTAACATGAGCTACCAAATGACCTCCCAATATAATAGTTTGTTGCTCCAATCTTCATGGTATGCCCTCACTTGCATTTGTTCAAGAACTAAAAAGTTGAATTTCCTAAAACTCCCACAACTTCTGGAGTGCCGGGCAAAGCAGTCTTGTTATCCTTGTGTCTAATTCTGTAATTGTGGTGATATACCCCCTTATTTAACATGCTCTGAGTCTTACCAAACCTGACCCTCATGTATCCCGGCTTAGGAGACTTGATTCCATTTATAATGATGGTACATTTAATTGTTGTTCTGTGTGAGTGATGTATTTGGCTAAGTGCAATGCTTGCATGGCCTTTTATGTCGATAAATCTCAGAACGTGGGAGTTTTAGTAAATTCAGATTTAGAAATTACACTGGACAGTAGATGATTATGCCATGTGTGCACATCCACTCACCATGAATAGGATGTTGTGTCACTAACCATCTTAGATTACAGTTAGTCTGTGAGGTTAATGGACTACAATAGAAGTTGCTCTGACATTAATACCATACTAACATTTCATTAAGATAACAGAACTGGATACTGATTCCTTCACCCTATTCCCACCTGCTCAACTCTAAAGCAGTCTGACAGCAATCCCAAATTCAGGTTACTGACAGCGCAGAGGAAAACGTTATATTTGCAGCAATGGACAGGCACAGACACTGATTTCTTTAGAGAAGTGCCACCAAACACTGCACTTGAAGGGCCTTGTTGGTCATTGTTTCCACTGCAATGCCCAAGGGTAGCTAAGCTGCTCAACTTTAGAATACTGTAGCTACCTTCAACTTTGAGAGATATGTGAAACTGTTCAGAGATGCTCTCTGGGCAAAACAGGTTACACTGAATTTTAAAAGAAATGCAATGGAATGCTTTACCAAAACTGTGGTAGTAAGACATACCTTAGATTCTGATTAGAAAAAGAACAAGTCGTTATCCAGACATTCCAAATGAAGAGATAAAGATTCCTATATACACTATTATAGGTTCATGGGTTCATAGTTGTATATTAGACTAATGACCATAGGGTCCTTTTTAAGCCTAGCCTAGCTATCTATCTCAAATGTATCTTACAAGTTTATGAATCTTAAGATTAATTTCAGGAGTATGTAGGCTATTGTGTGGATGGTCAAGTGTTTATAGGCTGTCTCTGCCCATTAAGGACCTAAGTATCAGGCCAGGGGTGAATTACCAATTACCCATCCATTGGTCTAAGTTAAGCTTCAAATGTGTTAGAGAAGAACTCTGCTTAATGTGGATAGAAAGCCTGATTCAGTGAAGGGATAGTCTCTGAGTCTATTTATGTCATAAACAAGGTTTAAGTCCCTAGCCTGAGTAATTTTGATGCTATTTGTTTTGGGGATATGGAGAAGGTCCATCAGAGCAGGATCCAAGGATGGCTTGTATGCCAGACATAGATCACACCTCAATAGTCTGTAGAACACTGAATACAGTGATAGAGCTTTGAGACAATCTGCATAGGATATGTTGTTTATGTCCTGTATATTTTTTGTGAGGAAACTTTGAGGATGTTACAGTTGTTGCCTGTATCTGGTCTAGTACATAATGAAGGTAGGGTAGTACTCAATGATTGGTCTGATGAGGGTCTGATACACTGGAACCATTACTTTCTTGGACTTAGAAACTATATCCTTGCTTTTAAGTAGCCCATCATTGAATAATGTCCTTAATGCCATAGCCAAATGATGGTTACTGCTTATGTGTGTCTCTACATTCCTGGCTACTGGATCTACTCTTAGGGATGTGGTATCAATGAGGTACTTTCTAAGGGAAACAGACTTCCCAAAAGATATTATTTTGAATTTCTTGACATTGAGTTTTAGACTTCAGCTCTGGCTCCAGTTATCTGTTTCAGTCAACCCTTCTTTGAGGATATTAGTGTCTTTGGGAGAGTCTATGACTACACCAAGTTGATATTCATGTAAAAACATGGTCAACGAAAGGCCCTTGATGTTGACTTTGATATCAGAGATTTAGATGTCAAAATGAAGAGGATCCAGCACAGATCCCAGACCCCATAGGTACTAGCCTTTTTTCATAAGGTAGACTTCGCTATCTTAACTTCTTGGATCCTATCTGAGAACCACCTGGCTATCCAATGGGTGGCATAGGGGTTTATATCTAATTGTTTGAGTTTGTCTTCAATACCTGAATAGGGTATTGTATCAAATGCCTTGGCCAGGTCAATGTAGACAGCATGCACCATTTTCCCCTCGGCCATTGCTTTGGTGACCTTCTCAAAGAAGTCCACCAAGCTGAGTAGGCATAATCTGCCCTGGAAAAAAACAAACTGAGTTAGATCCAGTGACAGAATATTTCTTATGTCTTTGTTAAGCATTACATTGATCACTTCTTCCATGGCTTTGCATATAAGACTAGTCAGACTTCTAGATCTGTAATTACAAGGGTCCATAGATGTTCCTCTTTTTAGTTGATGGCTGACCATTGAAGTTCTTCATTCCCATAGCATGAAGCCCATGTGAAGGTTATGGTTAAATAGTGACTTTAGTGATCCTGTTAGGTTGTGTTTTGTGTAATTTAGCAGGCATCCTGGGATATTATTAGAGCTTATCAATGTAGTATTCTTGGCCTTGGAGAGTGCTTTGAAGACATGCTCTCTTGTGATAGTTGGGTGGGTGAAGAGGTTATGTTTGATGGTATTTCCTGTGGGGTGGCTGGGGAAGGGGGGCAAGAAGCAGGATAAAACTAGAGCAGAGTTGTTTGGCCAGTAGATTTATTATACCTTCTGGTTCACTGTAAGTGGTTCCATTTACAAATAGTTCTGCACATTATTCCGTACTGTTCATAAGGTTGTGGACATAGCTAAAAAAACTTATGGTTGTCCTTGATCTGTGAGGCCACTTTAACCTCAAATTTGCCTTTTGTAGCCATGACGTGCCCTCTAGTTACTTGTGTAGATTGATGAGAGATTTTTGTTTTTTTCCTGCTGAGCATTGCACTTCATAATTTTTGCCATGACATTCTTACTTTTCTTGTATAATATTGATATTGGGATTGTACTAGGTTGGCTTGTTTTTTGAGTTTTGTTCTCTGCTTATTCCTAGTAGACACAGCTGCCTTTATTCATCTATTGCCATTATTGCACAGGGGTCTGTGAACAATTCCACATAGATGACAGTGTACTCAGGGTTCAGGGAGACTTGAACTTTTGCTAGATTTTCACTTAATAGTAGGACATTTGTTATGGTAATTTCAACATGAAGAAGCGTAAGTGCTTCATCCTGTTTCACCAGCATTGAGGTAGGTTTGTGATGTAAATCCAGACACCTACACCTTTAGTCCCTGCCTGTGTGAAAGGCATTGTAGCCCTGCACTGCCAGGTAGCCATCCATGGCCTTAAACCATGTCTCAGTAACTGCACAAATGTCAGCATTTTCCAGGGTGAGAAGAGCTTGGAGGGAGTGGAGATTCTTGTTTTAGACTCCTAGCATTGAACACTAGCACCTTTGATTTTCTAGAATTAGTTTTGCTATGCAGGAAGATTTGTCATTTTGGCATTGCTTTAAAAAGGTACAATGTGAAAGCCAATCTTTTTAGACAAATATCAAAAGTCTAGAGGGGACAGGTACAGAACATCCCTTGCAAAGCAGTGTGGTATGTTAACCATATCCTCCCATTCTGACAAATATTGTCCTCCTTGGAGTGAAACAGCAAATCAAACCAATTATTTGCTGATCATCTACTGTTTATATTGTGGTATCATCCTCGCAGAAAATGGAATGCTTCTCAATGCTTGGCTCATACCTGACTTGGACATTTACTCTGAAACCTCTATTGTGTCTCCCTTCATATGGCCCAGGGAGCTATGTCTTAGGTCCTTTACACCCACAAGGACTATGACTGAATCATACTGGTACTCCAATAAAGTAGCACTATAGCCATCTTAATTTTGATGCATCATCATTTGGAAGTGACATTCTACTTAGTAAGATAGAAAATAAAGTTAGATTGAATTGCTATGGGAGAATTATTACATAGACTATGTACAAGATTTATGATTGGCTGTTATTATCATTAAAGAGGCCTGGCCGATATGGAATATTTGATTGGTTGCCATCCAGTTGATTTGACAAATGGATGAATACTCGGTCACAATAAGAGGGGTGTCAACTTTTGAAGTGAAAGATTTAATTGGAAGTTGCTCCACTATGCGATGAGTCTGTGACAATATTAAGCAAAAGGTTTGATGTACATAAAGATCCTATTGGCTAATACTTAGCTGATTTAATGAATGGACTTAGGTTTATTCATAAACAATGGAGGTGTGGACTTTCTGAGTAAATGTTATTGGATGAAGTTTATTTTTAAATGAACTAGGTTCTCACTTGTTTTACAGATCTGATGAAGCATTATCTACTAACGTGAAAGCACTTATCCATTTATGATATTGTTTTTAATGTTTTTTATTGAAAATTTCTTATTAAACTCTTTTGAGTTTTAAGTTCCCGGCTGTGCTGTTGGTCTCTATTTGGTCTGCCTCTTAAAATGCTAAATGGATAGAAGTAAAAGAAAGAATAAGAAGTTCAAAGGTACAGAATATGAAATTGGATGAAGTAACAGCCAGAGAGATTGAAATAAGTTAAAAAAGCCTCTAACTGGAACACCCCAGGCCCAGATGCAGTATCTATCTTCTGGTTAAAGGTATTAACATATTTGCGTGAAGATTAACCATGTGTAAGAATTATTTATATGCACACCATGAACAGATACCAACCTGGCTAACAACAGGAAAAACAATGCTCCTACTTAAGTGTGAACCTGCAAGCTACCCTAAAAATTATAGACCAATAACTTTCCTTCTGATGATGTATAAACTATACACTGGAATTTAAAAATGTATCAGATACACCATACACTGATAAACTACATCACAGCGACCATGAAACAATGGCAAACCACTTTGCAGTTAGGCCATGATAAAGGACAAATTATTATTCCAAGGATAAAAATCCAAAGGTGGATATTCCAAGGTGACTCTCTGTTACCACTGGTATTTTGCCTTGCCCTTAACCTATTAACCTGTTTGCTTAACAGATTAGGTGTCAGCTATAATTTGGCACCCAGAAAGCAACAAAGTATAAAGACTTCTCATCTTCTCTTTGCAATTATTTAAAACTGTATATCTCATCAGATGAGGAACTGAAAGTACAACTGCAAGTAGTCAAACCTTTTTCAGATGATATAATAATGCCATTTGGTCTTGATAAATGTGCAAAAGCAACCTTTAAAGCAGGAAAACTGCAGCACTAAGAAAACGTCGGTTTGGGACAAGAATGTGATATAAAAGAACTTGAGAAAGAGGGAGTGTATAAATATTTGGGAACTGATGAAGGATCAACAATAAAACATGAACAATTGTGAATAAAACTTAGTAAGGAATATTTTAGAAGACTTAAATTAATCCTGAAAACAACATTAAAATCTAGGAACAAAATTTAAGCTATAAACCAATTTGCTCTTCCTGTCCTAACTTACAGTTTTGGAGTGAATGAATGGCCCTAAAAGATGTTAGATAGATTAGGCAGGAAAACAAGAAGGATGCTTCATGCTCATCAAGTAACCAGTGCAGACCAAGATTATATATTCCCCATTCCGCAGGAAGTATTGGGCTACTTGAAACTGATTACATGTATAGATCTGCAATTGTGGGACTGTATACATATCTGCTGACCTCACAATACCCAAATGTTGGGAAAGTTTTGAAACATGAGGAGAATAAATCTAAGATTACTTCCCTCCCAGTTTAGCAGAATGATATCGGCATCAAAAGGGAATTAAAATCAAAACAGAAATAGATAAAAATCAAACAGCAACTGAATGAGCCAAAAACCAAAAGAAAATAAGGTGAAAGATCAGATGATTCATAGATTATACACATTCCAACTTTAACCCCAACCACATCTCACAAAACTAACCCTAACATTCACTCCCAACCCTCTTTTACTTACATTTGTCTCAGTCAATGTTATTACTGGAAACCAATACATTCTTAGTACTACTTTACTCTAAATTAAACTATGGAATGTTGTTAAAAGTTGTGACTACCAATGAATATTGTACTTTGTAAACTTTAAAACTATGGAATCTTGTTAAATCATGTGATTTCCCATGAGCACTTGCTTGCTATGTAGAAATCTCATACTTGTTTATTCTTAATCTGTGGAGCTTTTCTCCATGGGCCTCTACTGAAAATGGACATGTTTCCAGTCGGACTTTCCTGGTCAACAAATGTAAAATAATAAAATAAATAAAAATAAAATTACTATTAGACTAACTGACCTTGTGGGCCACTTTAAACCTAGCCAATTATCCTATGGGGGGATCAAAGCCTGTGCTTAGGGATTATAAGGTAAACACCTTAACCATTATGCCAAACTCCCTCCTATTGAGCAGGCAAGAAATGTGGAAAATGCCTAAATATAGTTGTAAGCATAGAAAAAAACTGGAAGAACCTCATGTTTATCAGGAGCGAATGCAGGAATGGTTAAGGAGAGGCAAATTCAAACCAAAAGATGAAAGGTTAATGCTGGTGACCCAAGATAGTGGGCAATGTACACATTGGTTTACAAAGTCCATTGAACATGTGGGAGAAGCAGACAAATGTAAGCTTTCTTAAACAGAATTGGAAACAGTCACACATCTTGGTGCTGAGTGTGATCTGTTAATGGCAGAAGGACAAAATACTGAAAGGCATAATACTGTGGCAAGATTGTTGCACTGGAGATTGTGCAGACATTATAATACTGAAGTAGCTGAAAAACGCTGGAAACATGAGCCACAAAGTATCAGAAAATGATGAAGTCTACATCACATGGGATCACCCATTACCAACAGTACTAAAGTCAGATGCGAGAAAACCAGATATAGTGGTCCAAGAAAAGAAGACAAAAGTAGCATTGATCATTGAAATTGTTACACCCAGTGACTACAGTCTCTTGCATACAGACAGCCACAAAGTCATGAAATATCAGGAGGCCACAGAAGTACCTCACAAAGAGGATTACTGGCCTCAAACAAATGCCCTACACTGACCGCCTCAAAAAACTCCACCTTTACTCTGTAGCATATTGCCTACTCCGAGCTGATCTCTGCCTAACATATAAAGCTATGTCAAACCCAGAGCTGTTGGACATACTACACCTAAAGAAATCCCAATCCCTCTAAGCTACACGCTCTAGGGACCCAAACCTTGTCACCACAATAAACAGGACATGCTGGAGGGATAGATTCCTGTCCCAGAGACTTCCCATACACTGGAACAGGCTACCCATCTATGTCAAGCAAAGTTCTTCATTAGCACTCTTCAAGAAAAATCTTGATGAGTGGATGGGAAATACGAAATACACCCCGGGGATCACTTCTGTGTCTCTGCTCAACAGTGGCACAGGAAAATAACTTTCTTGAGTGGCGTAAGCCAGGGAACCTTGTTGGTTAGGCTTACGTAGGCCCTTGAGCCGATAGCCTAGTACCTACCTATGAACCTATGAATCTATTTTCAGACAGAGATGAGAGCAATGTGGAAGAAAGATATCCAGACAGTTCCAATAGTGGTAGGAGCCACAGGTCTTATAAAAAACAATTTACAATCGTATTTAGATATGTTACTGATATATGCAACTCCATACGAACTGCAGAAGGAGTCAGTACTGGGCACAATATGGGTGCTGTGAAGAGCACGTCTGGCTGACATCAAAGATTGAAACAATGCTAATTTCATTAACTTTAATCGTACTTTGACTTCAGAATGGGGTCCATTCCTGTCACAGTATTGGAAACCCAAAAGATATGGAGAAATCAAAAAGAGAGTTGACAGTATTAAATGAGCACTGAAAAACAAACAAGAGAATCTTAAAATGTGGGCCTATAACTTTCAAAGGTTTGAACATAAATGCTGATTTCATTGTATGACTGAGGGATCTGATATAGCTACTCATGTATTAGTAGCTCATGACACACTGCAAGGGCTAAAACTCCTCCTAATCCAATTTCCCACTTCTACATAGTCCTCTCCACACCTGACCCTACACATGTGCATAGCCCTACCATAACCTAAACTCTAATCCTAAATCTCCTACTCAGTTCCTCATTTCCTAACCCTAAACCTCCATCCTCTCCAACCCTAAAGTCTTAAATTGCTCCATAAACCTAAACCTCCAACCTCCTCTACCTAAACCTAAATTCGCTCATCACTCCCGAACCCTATAACTCCCTTGTTGCTCCCTAAACCTAAATCTCCCTCCCATCTGAAATCCCCCTTAGATCCCCCACAGCTACTTGCCCAAACTCACGTTCAGGTCCCAGCATGAGCAGCAACCTCCACGAGCTACAATGTGCTTGTGGCCCTGGCGACCAGCAGCCTCCATGAGCTACAATGTGCTTGTGGCCCTGGTGAGCAGCAGCCTCCATGAGATACAGTGTTGCTTGTGGCTCTGGTGAGCAACAGCCTCCATGACCTACAATGTGCTTGTGGCCCTGGTGAGCAGCAGCCTCCATGAGCTACAGTGTGCTTGAGGCCGTGTCGAGCTGCAGCCTCCATGAGCTACAATATTGCTTTTGGCCCTGGCTTTGAGACAGTAGGTTTAAAGCAGTTGAGACTAGACCACTTATAGTGCCACCATTACTAAGAAAAAAATCAGTATAAGCAACATAAAAGGGTGGGAGGTTGGCATAATCATTAAAGTGCTTACTTTACAGATACAAAGTTCAGGGTTTGACTCTCACATGGGGTAATATAACTAGGCTTAAAATAGCCCACAAGGGCAGTTAGAGTAATACTAATCTATGAATCTATAAGAGGAAATAAGTTAAAGACAAATCTGCTGGTGGTTAGACTTTTGTTAAACAAAATAATGAATTATTTTAATAAATCATCTGTCTTGTGAGTACTGGTCACTTAAATGAGTTACTGTTCAAGATTAAATTGATAACATTCTAACACCAGTTTTGGAAGTACTTTAATCTTCGTTGAATTTCTGAGGTGCAAGTGGTATTTTAAACTATAATAAAACTATAGATACAAGTTATATAGTGAAAGTATTATTCATTATCATTTCAAAGTGAAGATAACGTGTATGTGTGTGTGTGTGTGTGTGTGTGTGTGTGTGTGTGTGTGTGTGTGTGTGTGTGTGTGTGTGTGTGTGTATGTGTGTGTATGACCAGATAGACCAAACAATCAGAAGTGGAGACCAGTGCACATTATGGTAATGCCAGTTAATAATAATAATAATAATAATAAATATTATTATTATTATTATTCATAAAATGTAACATTTCTTTCTGCACCAAGTGAATGTCTGCCATTAGTGTTATTTTTGTCACATTTTGTTCAGAAAATGCAATGCCATTATATGCTCTGCCATTTTTTAAAATCTATATTAACCAGGTAAACACACATTTTAAGAGCACTGTCTGGTAATGTGACTTGCTCATAGTTACATAGTAGCTAGATGGCAGTAGAAAGAATCAAACCTTTGACTACAGGAATCAGATTATTTATTTATTTATTGACATTTGTTGACTGGGAAAGTCCACTGGGCCAGTGACCCATTTTCAGTGGAGGCACGGAGAGAAAAGCTCTACAGCAGTACATTTAAAAAAACATTAGGACATTTGAGTTTTTAAAAATACATATGCACATTATATACCCTAATGGTAGTGCATTCAATATAAATACCATACATAATTCACATTATATACTATTATGGTAGTACATTCAGTACATTAAGAGAAACATACTCATGCTTCCATCTTCAGATACAATTTACAGAGGTTTAGGCAAGGGAGAGAGTTAAGCCCATGAGTAAAAGGGCTGATGTGATAGTGAGGTAAGTTGTGAGTGTCACATAGGATAGTATAGCAAGAGGCAGTGGGAAGGAGGGAAAGTCAGACAGTAAAGGGCAATAACAGGTAGGGAGGAAGAGAAACAAGTCAGGCAGTAGGGCAACAATACATATAGAGATTAGTTGAGAATGCCCTATAAGATGGTTTAGCAAGAGGTGGGGAGGCTATGGAGGTTTAGCTGTTGTGCAGTGACAGGATAAGTTATTTTGGTAGTGTAGTCTGAGTGATGATTTAAAGAGTTTGGAAGATTCCATTAGAGTTATATGAGAGGGTAATTTGTTCCAAAATTTTGCTATATTAAAGGAGTATATACTTTGTCCAGCTCTTTTATTTGGTTTTATGATCTTTATTAGTTGTTTCTGAGAGGATCTAAGAGATCGAGCAGGGTAGTAAGTTTGTATGACTGAGTGAAGCACTGGGCAGAGGTGGGGTTTGAAAATTAATTTATGTGCCAGTGTTAGTTGGGTATAAGGAAGATGGCTTGAGACTTCGAGCCAGTTGATTTCTTTAATTGCTTCACAGTGGTGTGTGAGCGTTAATCCTCCATACTATCTGACAAACCTTTCACAATTTCTTTATTTTTCGATAACTCCCCAAGGATTAATGTCAGTCAGTAATTCCAGCCATTAGTTCCTTTTTCAGAAAATGGATGTTAATGCAAATCCTGTTCTGTTAACATTCTGTCCCTTACCTGTTACTGATTTTGCAGAACATCTGGCCTCTATCTATGAGCCTATGCCCTATCTTTGTTAGTTTTTTTTTGTTGATAAACCACTGAGGATTACAATACATCAGTAATGTCAGTCATTAGAGTTTCATAGTTCTTATTTTTAAGAAAATGTATGTCCATGTAACAGCACCCATTTAACTTTTTAAGTGAATTATAGTTGTCCAGCACTTAAGGATCTGAGACATTAATGAACTTCTTCATGTAGACGAAAGAACACGGGCTGAATCCTTCCACCACCAATTCTCCACCATGTGACTTCAAGCAAATCGCTTAACCACAGAATGCTCCTGGTTTCCCCAGAAAAGGAATATTTTGTTGAGTGGGTTTACCTGGTTAACAAATAGATCAAACAGATTAATATTTAAACTTTCTCTCCTCTGTTATTTTTGTCTTCATCTAGAAATTCTTGAGCAAAGAAGCTGATGGGTAATCTGGTCTGTTCCTTGTAAAATACACAGCTTTTGGGGAACTTAGAGTGGATTGCATTCACTAAATAATGACAAGCATGTGAGTTCCTGAGTTTGTATTCTTCAGAAAATGCTCCCTAAAAAAGCTTGTTGTTCTATCAATTTTCTAAGTGTATAAAAGAAATATTTAAAATCTGTGATTCTTGACCTAAGAAGTTGAAAGGGCAGAGGACAGTTGCTCTAATCTTCACTGTATCGTCTGACAGCAGCAAGCTGAAATGCATTTCTTGGCTATTATTTATGAATGTATTCAGTCACTTGATCTCTAGCAGATAACTGAGGTGTACAGTCATACAACTGGCTGCAAATGATGGTGTGTGTACTGCAGCAGGATTACCCACCTGGTGATGTGAACCTTGGCTCCAGACAATTGTCACAGTTGTTGAAGTGACACTCCAACTCCATATGGATGGCGCAGTGGTGCATCGGTAGTGTTGTTGCCTCACAGCAAGAGGTTCCCGGGTTCAATTCTCGGCTGGGGTGCCTTCTGTGTGGAGTCTGCATGTCCTCCCTGCATTTGTGTGGGTTTCCTTCGAGTGCTCCGGTTTCCTCTCATGTTACAAAGACATGCATCTGGAACATTTCTCCCTGGGCCTCCACTGAAAATTGGCTCGTTCCAAGTCGGCCCTTCCCGGTTAACAAATATAAAATAAAATAAATAAATAAAATATGCAAAAATGATTAAACAGGATGATGGATGGATGGTGTGTGTGTCTATGTATGTATATGCATTGCAAAGTAGTTATAATGTAAGGAAAGGAATCAATTATAGTAAACAGAAGCATCATCACATGAGCCACGTTCTTTGAGTCTAATCTTTAGCTTTCTTGTTTTATTAACTGCTGATAGTGTGTTATTTGACTGCAAATAAACTGGATGGTATGAAGTCTATGAGTTTGATGTTAATGTAAATATTAAGCATTAATACATTTTAATGTAGTTTCTTTTTTACAGGCATGCTGGTGTGAAATTCATTGTGTTGGGTTACAACAGTTTGAATGATTTAGTGCAGATGAGTAAATCTATGAGCTGTTAATGAGCTGCTTTTTGTAATTCAGGGATTGATTCCTCAGCCTTCATTTGTCTGCTGTGTATTTCTGATGAAGTCTCTTCCAGATAGGACACCAGGGTTGATATTGAAAGGGATACCCGCATCCAGTGGGCTGTTCCAGGATGTTAGCGAATGCTTTATACATTTGTCTTTTGAATTCCTTTACTCTTCACATAGCCACTAAATACTGCCACACTATATGCTATTTGACTATGAATTGTAGTACATCTGTTGTAATTTAGTGGGTTGCCAGATGCATTTTCAATAAATGTGAGTTTCAAGGGAAGAGAAGTTTCTTGTTGCTCATGTTAAGTCTATTTTCAATGTGAGAATGTTCTGTTTGTTTACAAATTATAATATTTTTACGGTGAAAATTGAAATAAATTGTAGATTAATTCAAAATCTCTAGTCACTATAAATGTGAAGAAAAGAGAAGTAAAAGTAAAAGTTGTGAATAGTGTTTTCTGGTATCTGGGAGTGACAGCCACAAAATGCAATATTGGTATGGCTGGGGCCAAATCCATTAAACAGCCTAGTGACCCATTTGACCATGATCTGACTCTGGATGTAATGTCCTCTTATAGGAATAATTTTTTAATGTCTCCTTTTCAATACTGCTTCCATAGTCTTAATAACTATTATAAAAATAATGGGATGAATTCAGGAAGCCCTACACGGAGTGCCAGAAGAGTGCAGGAGCTGCTGCAAGCAATATGGCCGCCGAGCGATCCAGGATTGAGTACCCAGGACACCACTGTTATATGCTAATTACCTCATTTGCTGGTGAAAACCATGCAAATGAGGTGAATTAGCAATCCAGGAAGCAGGCAGTTGTCTGTGCCTGAACAGTGTACAAAGCAGAAATGTATTCAGCTAGTAGCTGGATATATTTCTGCAAATTAAAAAAATGGAGG
Source organism: Protopterus annectens (assembly GCF_019279795.1). NCBI lineage: Eukaryota > Metazoa > Chordata > Ceratodontiformes > Protopteridae > Protopterus > Protopterus annectens. Next base: position 1,853,685,308 of record NC_056729.1, on the reverse strand, counting down.
CATGACAGCTCAAAAGAAAGCATGTATTATAGTTAGTAGGCATGCCAATGGCCAAATATATGGCCATTGGCATGAAAAATATTTTCCTTTTCATAAAATAAAACTTTTATTTCTTTTTAGCCGATCTTGGCCGTTTAAGCATAGGGCAGCAGCGCACACATGGGATTGTGCTGAAAACAAAAAAATTGTGAAAAAGCAATTTACAGGAAAATCTGCATTTTGCCATTATAGTCAATGGCATACAGAATGAAAACAATACCAGGAAACAGTGGTTGCTAAGGGGAAAGGCTCAGTGTGAGTGCAGTAACTATGGAGTAAGGCAGTGGGTTATACAAATGAGGGGAATTTTACTGAATCACAAATTTCTTTTAAGTGTCAGACTGTACCTAACCATGTAGGTGCTCTAATATGGCCGTATAAGCATGAGAAGTAAAATGACATCAAAAGGGGGTGTGTCATGCTTGCTGTAAGCACATTGGAGCACTATTGCCTGGGTTTGTGCTTAGCTAAGCACAGCTAAGCAAGGGGGTGTGCCTGAGGCTGTAATGTCTTACACCATGAAAGGAAGAGCATGTCCCGTCCAGGGAGGGACATTTCTGCTAAAATGTGTTTACCTTAGCTAAACGGGTGTGCACATCGTGCACTGGGACTTAAACCAAAACAAAAAACAAAAAAACCCACAGGAAATGGCAACACTGTGTATATGTAAGCAAGGGGGTGTGTCCGAGGCTACATAGCCTTGTTTACCTTGCCTAAATGGGTGTGCATGGCGTGCACTGGGATTTAAACCAGAAAACTAAAAAAATACAGGAAATGGCAATTGGAACACGAAGAAAAAGAGAAATAGTAGAATAAAGGCACTCAAATACAAGTAATAGAGGTGGCAGGTGAAATGTATCATACTCAGCCAATCACACAGGCAGCATCTGCAGCACACCACTATAAACTATGGAAACACCTTTTAGACTGTTTTTTTCCCCACAAATTCTACACCACCGGTGCACACAGATGGGGACATTTTACCTGACAAAGCTAACAAAATGTTAGGGGCTGCTGTCACTCTCATACATCAGTATGAGCAAGATACTGAGGGTGGTGAAGAGGATAATGCTGACAACTGCCCCAAACTTATGAGGAGGAGGAGAAGAGTGTTCAGACCCAGGGTAACCTACCAAGGGCTACATAATCTGGAGATAGTAGAGTGCTACAGGGTGGATAGGGACATACTGCAGCAAATTGTGGAGCTGTGCCAGCCTAGCCTCACATCCAGAACAAACAGGGGAACCCATCCCAGTGGATACCAAGGTATGTGTAGCTGTAAGAATACTAGGTACAGGTACTTTCCAAAGAGCAACTGGGGATATCATGGGGGTCTCACAGGCATCTGCATCCAGGATAGTTCACCAGTTCCTGGATGCCATGCAAACACATGCCGAGGAGCACATTAAATTCCCCAGTATGCGTGAGGATCTGACTGGCAATATGCGTCTCTTCCACCATGTAGCAGACTACCTGGAGGTACTGGGTGCCATAGACTGCACACACATCTACATAAAAACACCACCTAGTGACCAGGGTAGGGTCTACATAACCCACAAGGGGTTCCACTCCATCAACTTTCAGGTTGTGTGTGATGCCCAGGGCATTATCATGAATGTGTGTGCTGGCTGCCCTGGAAACTATCATGACTCCCACATCTGGCATTCCTCACAGCTGTATCAGTGGTTTGCCAGGGGGGACATCCCATATGGCCATTTAGTGGGGGATGCTGGCTACGCACTGGAGCCGTGGCTGATGACACCCATCAGTAATGCACACACACCCACACAAGAACTCCATAATGAGGCACACACACAAACCAAGATCATTATAGAGCATGTGTTTGGGATGCTCAAATCATGGTTCCTCTGCCTTGACATATCCGGTGGAGCCTTGCAGTACTCTCCAGCCACATGTGCACATATAGTCATAGTATGTGCCATGCTACACAATATGATCCTGCAGAAACAGCTGCACCAAGAACAAAATGGGAAAGGGCCACACAGCCCACCACCATTGCCAAGGCCTCCACAGGCACAGAGTGACTCAGAGGAGGAACATTCAGAGCCTGCCCTTGAAGACAGATGGAGACATGCCCAGTATGCCCTGACCTTGGCAAAGAGGCAATGCATAGCACATACACTGACACTGTAGGGCCCCAGGGACTGAACTCTCTCTCTCTCTCTCTCTCTCTGATTTGCACACACAGTAAAATGGATGACAAACATGCCACCACCTATACCTGACCATGTATAGGCAGTGTATTGTGTGCATCCAACATAGTCAGCCCTCAAACACTGCCCTCACAACAGCTGCAGGCACAAGGTAAGCCAGTCTCTATAACAAATTAAAATAATGGGGTGGACTTGTCTGATAGCATATCTATGGTATTGATCAAGGATGTAAGGTAATGGGGTGGCTAAGTGAGACAGAAGCAGACAACGGACAGCTCTGTGGGACAGCAGGATGTGTATTCCCAGTATTGCCCTCCCCACACCATGCAGTACCACCCTAGTCGACAAATACCACTGCAGTATATGTGGTGAGACAAATAACTGGGGGGTCATTTGTCACATGCATGGATGTCAAAGTGGGGTCCCATACCCACCACCAACCCTACACAACAGATCAGCTGTAGACAACCATACAGAAATGCCTGGCAAAGGCCCCCACATGGCAACACCCATGAACTCCCCACCCACAGACTTTTACGCAGTGATATCACTGCAGGTCTGTCAGTGGCAATATGGTTGGGAAAGGTAAGAAGTCTGAAACTACAAATGTCTATGCCAGAACAATCTGACCTGTGGTTGATACTGTTATGCCTGTAGTCTAAAAGCTAGGGCACACCACCATGCTACATGGGACCAAAATGTTAAGCAAATATCAGCACAGCCTGTGCAGATGTGTAACATGTACAGTCATGTCACCCCCCCCCCCATAGTGCCATAGAAATGCAGTAACATGTTCCTAGACTTAAGCAGCATCTAGCTGTCACCCAGACTGATGGTGCAATAATAAAAAAAAAGCAATTGTCAGTAACACCCACAGTCAAATTACTGGTGCCATCCCAGTGGTGTCTCCTGCTGGCAGCCTGGGAACATATGATCATCAGAATGCTCTGCCCTGCTACAGATGGGCTGCATCTGTTACATCTGGCCTACAGGCCTCTGGCAAATGACAATGCCTCACCCACAGTGCCCTTTAGGGAGTGTCATGGGGTCCACAACACCAGCATAACACAGTCCACAAAGTGCAAAGAAAGGCCATGCTGACAACTGCCATGAGCAAACCTGCTAGGCTCAGGGAACCAGAAAATGGAACAAAGCCATGAATAATGGGGTTATGAAGGTCCAAAGAGAAGGACACCTGTGAAATACTGCTCTAATAATGTTATAAAGTTGATGGAATGATTTGTAGTAGCATGGAATGTCTGATGGGTATGAAGTCTGAAACTGCAATGTCAACTGTTTGTAATATCTGACTTCAACCCTGAGTGACTTGCAAAACACTTTTTATGGAAAGTCACACTTGTTTGGGTAACCAACAAGATATATGAGTCATGGATGTGGACATTCTGCGATACTCTGTACAGTCAACATGCAGGGCTAGGAGTTTAAACATGGGAATGCACCTACTGCAGGCAGGCCTAACCCTGGAAGATGGTGACATGTCTGCACCCACAGAACCCTGGGCCACAGCCATGGGGAGTAACACACCCATCCCTGATCACTCATCCTATGTAACATCCTGACCCCAACATGTGACCATCCAAGTAAAATGAAGTGGGCCATACATATATGTGTGACAAACACACACCTCCAGGCTGGTCAAACAGTCTGACACACACAAAACCCTCCAAGTGCAGTCAACCATTGAGGAGAGCCCAATGCAAAGTACTGGTAGCTATAGCCAAACATATCTGCCCAGGACAACCCCCGCATATCCTATACCCTATAAGTATATCTGGACTTCACCTTTCACCCTGATCCTGTCTGATTTATATTACCCAACTGTGGACTGAAAATCAGAATATGGCAGAAGATAAATGCACAGTGATTCCACCATTGTAATATATCACCAAGGTGCTGGACAATTTTCACAGCACCAGCAGTCAAATGCTTGTAGGCACACCCCTAAACAGACTGGGTAGTGCAGGAATGTGTAGCATTTGGCCCATAAACCTTGTGTGTGCATCATCCATCCTGTATTCCTCTGGTAGATCACTGTGATGATCTGAGGAGCCATGTCACCAAACACTGAATCAGTACATGACAGTGTCAAATAGCATATATGACAGATGTCTGCTAAAACCAGCCCTGTAACCCTTGCAACCCAAACAGTACTGAGAGAAATTGTCATACTTATTGTATGGCCCATTGTCCTGCATTTTGATAGGCTATCTCCAGATATCCTGTACCAACAGGTTGACAGGTATGGCTGTAGCACAAAACAAACAGGACTGGTGTACAACAATCCCTGGAATGGCGTCCCACATGTACTATAGAAGGACACACTGGGCATGCTCATACACTTAGAGGAATGTCAGTAGGATCTAGGAATGAACAGGCCTTCCCCACCCAGTGCACTTTCCATTGTCCCACATTAGTAGTCCTGAAGGTGTCTGCCACCATAGAAGTTACTTTTGTTATGCTTAGCCCCATAAGCTATGTGGCATGTGCAATAACTGCATAACAAGCTAGCACAAAATAACTAGTTAGGTAGGGGTTCTAATCTCAGTCTTGGCAAATGTAAAACTGTGTGTGTGGGTGATCACAACTAAGAGCTTTTGGGTCCATTCAAACCCAGCACACCTCCCCTTTTCCACTTTAGCAGTCCTGAAGATATCAGTCATCTTAAAAGTGCCTTCTGTCAGGCCTCAGCCCCATAAGCTCTGTGGCACATGCAATAACTGCACAACATGATAGTGCAAATAACTAGCTAGGTAGGAGTGCTAATCTCAGTCCTGGCAAATGTAAAAGTGTGTGTGTGTGTGTGTGTGTGTGTGTGTGTGTGTGTGTGTGTGTGTGTGTGTGCGAGTGTGTGTGTGTGTGTTCACAACTTCAAACCCAGTACACTTCCCCTTTCCCCACTTTAGCAGTCCTGCAGATATCAGCCATCTTAGACGTACCTTTTGTCAGGCCTCTGCACCATACGCTCTGCGGTGTGTGCAATAACTGCTTAACAAGATAGTCCAAATAACTAGTTAGGTAGGAGTTCTAATCTCAGTCCTGGCAAATGTAGTAGTGTGTGTGTGTCTATAACAGCTGTGTGTGTGCAAGACTGAGGGAGTTGTGTGTTTGTTTATAAGTAAAACAGTTTTATTCCATTCCCACCCATGACACTTCACAGTACTCCACCTTATCAGTCCAGATGATGTCAGTTCCCTATCAACATCCTGGGCTAGCTGTTAGCTCTGTAAGCTCAGTAGTACATGTTATAAGTGCTTAACACTGTAGTACAAATGACTAGTTTGGCAGGGTTCTACATTTCTGGAAAATGGGTGTGTGGGTATGTATGTTTGTAAGTAGAAGTGTTTTGATATGTTTCCCATTCACTGCCCTACATTATCAGTCCTGATGATGTCATTCCCCATATCAGCACCTTTGGCCAACTCTCAACCCAGTCAGCTCTGTAGTGCATGTGGGAACTCTGTAATACTGTGATACAAATCACTAGTTAGATAGGTGTTCTACTGTCACATCTGGCAAGCGTATGTGTGTCTGTTTTTATGACAAAGTATTTTGATAGGTTAAATACCCACTGCTCTACTATATCAGACCTGCTGATGTCATTCCCTTCATAGGTTCACAAGTGTGTAATAGGTAATGGCCCAGGAGCCTTAACAAGCCTAGCTCATAGAAGGGCCCTGCCATTGTACCACCTGATGTTACAGCCCAGTGCCTCTATCAAGTATAGCCACTGTAGTGATCCTTGGGTTGAACTATTACCCATCCTCTCATCAAGATTTCTCTGGAACAGTGTCAGCTAGGTGCTCTGCATGACATGTATGGGAAGTGTATTCCAGGGCATGTGCAGTCTCTTGGTGAGAGACCTGTCCCACCAGCATGTTGTGGTGATTGTGGTACTGAGGTAGAGGTCTCTACAGAGTGTGGTGTAGATGGATTTATATGTAGCATTTCTAAACCAGCTGGGTCAGACATGGCTTTGTAAGTCCAGCACAGATAGCTGCTAATTAGGTGATATGACACAGAGAATAGCTTGGGTCTGCTGAGTCTGTCTGTGTATGATATATGTTTAATGCCTAGGAACCCCTTTGTGAGGTGCTCCTGTGGCTTCCCCAGCTGTAGCACGTGTCTACTGAGGTACATGGCAAATGGGCCATTATACTCAAGGAGTGGTCTAAAGAGGGAATATTAGACAGAGATTATTTCCTCTGTCTTCCTGGATCAAAATCCTTGGTAATGAAATGTGCCATATAGAAGAACTTCCTGACCACAGTGACAATGTGGTGCTTGAAGGAGAAGTTGCTACCAACCTGTTCCCCCAGAGCTATTATAATGCATACAGTGTTCATTGGGCTCCCATCAGTGTGGTACTTACTGGGAACTGAGTGTTTTACCAAGGGAGATGGTGATGTATATTGTGGTGTTAAGCTTCTGGGCATGGTTTCCACACCACTCAGTGGTCTCAATAAGGCATTTCTGTGGGATGTGTGCATCACTTGTGGACTTAATGATAGCTCCCAGCTTGCAGTCCTCTGTGAACTTGGTCAGCTAGAGTTCCTCTGTGTTGGCCTGGACTCCTGAAAAGTAGAAGCTGGGAAAAGACACTATCCAGTCCTGATCCCTGTGGGACTCCACTTGTGACTGCTTGCCAGTCTGGCCTGGAGTTTGCCACTGTCATATTTGTGTGTTCTGTGAAACACTTTGCAAAACAAGCTATGATATGTGGGTTGATGCCTAGTTTGTGGGGTTTATCAATAATCCCTCACTGATGGATGGTATCACAAGCATTGGACAGATTGATGTAGGCTGTGTGCAGTGCCTTACTGTCATACACAGCCCTGGTGACTCACTCAAAGACGTCATCCAGGTTGAGCAGGCATGATCTGCCATTCACAAAGCCAAACTGTGTGTGTCTAGAGTTAGGAGATCACCTATATCTTGGTCAATCAGGATCCTGATGATGTAGTCCATACCCCTACATAGTAGACTTGTCAGGCTAAGGGGCCAATAATCCCCAGGGTCTAAAGATGCTACCCCTTTGTGGAGAGGGATGACTGTAGCAGTGTGTCATGTTTGAGGGACAAAGCCTGAGGTGAGGCTGTGACTGACCAGGGTATGCAGATTTGGTCCAAGGTCACTTTGTATGTCATGTAAAACACATCCATGTATATGTGTGTGTCCCATGGAAGCTGTATTTTTCCTGTGGACAATGCAGGTCTAACCTGGCCTGCAGTACTGTTGGGTGCCTGGCATTCACCTGCCATTGTGATTGTACACTTGTGGGGGGAGAGAGGGGTAAAGCTGGCACTGAATGTGTTGCCAAGACTGTGGCCAATATCTATTGTCTCAGGATAGCTATTGACATTGTGCAGTGACTCACAGCACTTGTGTTTAATGCTGTGGAGTTTGTTGATGAAACTATCAAAGGCTTTTGTGATTGTCGTCAGTGTCTGCTGCATGTCTGCCTTCATAGATGCCTGTAGGGGATTCCATGAGACATCCCAAGTTGTGTTTGAGGCTAATAAGGGGGTTAAGCAGTCATGGCACACCACCTTTCTCTGCAACACTGTCCTCCTTCTGTTGTACACTTTAGTAATGGCAGGGGGCCATCACATTGTCTCCCACTGTTTGGAGGACAGTGTCTGTTTTCTGTTGGCTATGGCTAGTAACATGCATTTATGTATCTGTTTGTACAGTGCATATGTGTATAATTTGACAGTCATGCAGCTATTTCCCATTGCCATGGGCACAGTGAAGTTATCCACCCCTGTTTTTATGGCTGCAAAGTCAGCTTTGAAGAGGTTTTGCAAGGTGGTTATGTTTGTGGGTGTGTGGCTGACATGTTGAGTTCCATGTTGATTACAGCCTGTGTGGATCTCATCAGGTAGGGATTGACAACTGTGGATGAGCAACAGTCCCACATGTAAGTAGTCAACACAGGTCAAGGTTGTTGCATCCTCTACCGGGGGTCAGTATGAGCTGGTCCAGGGCATTGGAAATGATGAATTCCAGGAAGTGTTGGGCCACTGTACTGGTGCTTGGCTACTTTCCACAGGTGATGGAGGTGTAGTTGAAGTTGCCTACTATGTCAGTGTTGAGGAATGTGCATTGACAGTCTAGGGACATAGATGTGGACCCATAGCAGGCTATGGTCCGGATTGCACTATTACCCCAAGGCAGTTGTACTGGAAGTATCTCCAATGCATTATGCTGGGATACTAGAGTGGAGGTGTTCTTATCCATAACGAATATGGAGACAACAGCATCATGTTTGGGAGCTGACAGCTGTGGAATGCATTATAGCCTGTTACTGCAGGGCTGCTGTCTACTGCTATGAACCACCTCTCCATTATAGCAGAAATGTTAATGTCCTCCACTCCGAGGAGTGCTTTGAGTGACTGCATCCTGACAGTTAGATATCTACTGTTGAGCAGCATGACACTCAAATTGCATACATATCTAGCTGTTATGGTGGTAATCACATTTGGAACACTGCCTAATAAAGCATTATGGGGTGACAAGACACTTAGCCAGTACCTGGAAACCCAGGGCTGACAGATGTAGGACATCTGTGGCAAGTCATTGAGGTCTGTAAATCATGTTATCCCAAGGAGAGAGATACTGGATCTCCTGAGAATGACACAAAACATGTAAGACAATGTTGCAGTTAATCATCTGTTGATAGTATTGCAGCATCATTCTGGGTAATGGCAGTATAATGCTCTGGGCTACTGTCAACCTGCCTGGACCACATAATCAGAGAATTCAACCATGTCTCTTGTCATGTAGTCTAGGGAGGTGTGTCCCAGATCATTCACACCCACATGGATACAGAGTGATGCTTGTAGTTGTTGTGGAGTGCCATGACTGGCTGTGTCATGGGTTGGATGCTTGCATGTGATAGATATTTGGCTGTTAGCTTAGTGAGTGGGATATGTGTGTGCCTCAGTATTTAGTTACCCATGATCATTGTATTGTGCATGGTGGTTAGCTGTAGGAGCTTTGGTTGAGGGCACACTGTGTAGGCAAAATATGTGTCCCTTGGCATGTGCCATGTCATGGTGTCTGAGTGGATGTCTGGCTTTGCTGGTCTGTGCTGTTTGGGTAAATGTCCATTGAGTGCCTCTGTGAAGGTGGGCATGTGGCCTTTCACTCTATGTCATGGCTGTCAAAGTGGGTGTCATGGTGAGCAATGTGTTCCACATGGTGTGGTTCAGGTGTTGATCTTATCCTCTTGAGCTGCTAGTCCAGTCTTTGCTGGAGAGTGCATATGTCAACATTGGATGACATACGGGTAACTCTCACAGGTCTGTGTGTTTGGAGTTTAGAGGGGAGGATTGTTTGTGTACATGAGGCAGTTGCAACAGTGCCTCAGAATGGAGAGGTGCAGCAGGTTAATGGGTGAAAGCACAGAAAACAGCACTTCAGTCATACCAGGAGGAGTAGACATATATAGTAAGTACTGGGGCTACTTCTGTGATGAATGAGTACTGCTGACAGATCCCAGGTGTGCCACACTTACTAATACAATAATCCAGTGAAGTGCCAAGTTATAACGCTATTTGATGTGCAAGACAGAAAGAACTAGCAAGATGTGAGGGTGAAACTGAAGGCAGACTTTCTGCCACCCATAATAGTTTACCTCAGCTGTGCAGTTTTCAGCAGCTTTGGCCATTTGAAAGTTCAGTAAGCTCTGTAGCACATGCTGTAACTGTGTAACACTGTAGTAGACATAACTAGATAGGTAGGAGTTCTAATCTCATTACTGGCAAGTGAGAGTGTGTGTGGATGGGAGTCATCTACTTTCTGGCTTATACCATTTTTGACTTGTGTACTACGCTTCACACTTCCCCTCACCCCAATTTAATAGTCCTGTTGATGTCATCCACTTTAGAAGTACCTTTGGAGTAGGTGAAAGTGTCAAAGCTCTGTGGCGCATTTGGTAACTGTGTAGCACTGTAGTAGAACTAACTATATAGGTAGGAATTTTAATCTCACTACTGGCAACTGTTTGGATGTGTTTGTGTGAGAATCATGTAGTGTCTGGGTAATGCCATTTTGACCTATGTACTACCCTTTACACTTCCCCTCACTCCAATTTAGTAGTGCTGTTGATGTCATCCACCTTAGACGTACCATTGGAGTAGGTGAAAGTGTCAAAGCTCTGTGGCACACTTGGTAACTGCGTAGCACTGTAGTAGAACTAACTATATAGGTAGGAGTTTTAATCTCACTACTGGAAACTGTTTAGATGTTTGTGTGAGAATCATGTAGTATGTGGGTTATACCATTTTTGACCTGTGTACTAGCCTTTACACTTCCCCTCAATCCAATTTAGTAGGCCTGTTGATGTCATCCACCTTAGAAATATCTTTGGACTAGGTGAAAATGTATAAGTTCTGTTACATGTCTGATAACTGCATAACACTATAGTAGAAATAACTAGATAGGCAGGAGTTCTAATCCCAATACTCACAAAATGACTAGATAGGTAGGAGTTATAATCCCAGTAGTGGCAACTGTTTGTGCATGAGTATCATATCTTGTGTGGCTTATACCATTTTGATGTGTGTACCATACACGGCTGGTGACCACCTCCTGATGCCATTACGTTATATAGTGTGGTAACAGCATCTGCCTCACATGTAGCAAGTTAAACCATTGTACAGTCCTCTGTACAGATAAATCTGGAATATCCAGATGTTTGCAACCTATACATGGTTGGAAGTGGTCTGTGTGCCTTAACAATGCCCATGTATGTGATATTGTAGCCAAATAGGCCACAGTGAGTGTACTGACACATATGGCTGCATCAAGTATCATACCTGACTGAAGCATCATGCTGATACGAGGTCTGCCACCCTCTCAAGTGGCCAGCCTTGTAGGTGCAATACATGAGTCCAGATGCTTGGTTTTACATGTGAACTGTTCATGTTATGGGTCATATTAAAGGTTGGAATAGGTGTGGACTGACGTATTGTGGTCCCAGTTTGTATGTATCAGAAACACCTTGCATCTTAACAGGGGCGTGTAAACAATTTATATACACTGTATACCAGTAATGCCTCACACATGTCCCTACCTTAGGCCATTTGTCCAGCCCATTTTGCTGCCCTCTGTTGAGACGCCTTGCACTGACAAGTTGCGAGGTATGCTACAGAAATGTTGAATACACCTCAAATAGGCCCCATTGGTGACCACTGTGATGCAATGCAGTTAACTCCACCACAAGTGAACATGCACATAAAGCAATATAGCTATTACTGATAGTTGTGTGCATGGTAAATTGCATGCCCTTCACATGCCTGGGGTATTGCCAGGCCACAACGGAACAATGTCATACTCAGCAGCTTCAGGCTGCTGTCCCATATGCAGACCAGAGGGTCCTAGGTAGTTGTGCGAGGGAGGTATTGTCAGCAGACTCACATGTCACCTTGGTACAGGATGGATGCAGCATGTCTGCACATTTATAGTACAAACCCCAATAATACACATTTTTCTGTCTTCACCATAGATTTACACCTATGTGCATTAGATAACCCCATCCACAACCACAATCAGACCTTACACATGGATGTAGATACAATACAGATACAAGTATGTCTGATACATTAGTGTATGAATCCCCACTGGGCCCTGACCTGCACGCTCCCTGTCCATTGTGTGGGTGCCACCCACCTCCAGCATGTTGGCCTCTGTACCCTGGTGTTGTACTGGGGTGTGTGCCCCAAGGTTAGCAGGGGCTCACAGGTTACAGAACCAGGTTGTGTGATGGTTGACAAAGGGAAATGTGGAGTCATTTGTATGATGTGGTGATGACTGTACCGAAGGGTGACAGAGTGGTCATTGCAGCAGATGTCAATGGGCATATTGGTGAAGGGAACAGAGGATCTGTGGAAGTGATGAGTGTGCATGGTGTTTAAAGGAATGCAGATGGTGAGATGCCAGTGGATTTTGCAAAACAGATGGACATGGCTGTGGTGAATATGTACTATAACATGAGGAAGGAGCATAGGGTGAGTTACAAGACTGTAGTAAGATGCACACCGGTGGAATATATCCAATATAGGAGGGCCAGTTTGAAGAGAGGGGAGACTGTAAAGTAGTAAAGGGGAAAGTATATTTAGGCAGCATGATGGTGATCAAGAAGTGTGAGTTCAGCAGCAAGGATCACATGGTGTGAATTGGAAAAGGGTGATTATGAGATGGCGTTCACAGAAGAGTTAAGACAGACACTGGGTGGAACTGTCAATTTACCACATATCTGGTTAAGTTCAGCAGAACTACTAAGGGAGATGGCTAGAAAGGTGCTTGGTGTGACATGTGGATGGAGGAAGTAGTACAAGGAGACCTGGTGGTGGACTGAGGAAATACAAGACAGTATACAAAGAAAGAGGATGGGGAAGAAGGAGTGAGACTGTCAGACAATTGAGGAAAGTAGACAGGAGTGTGAGGAGATGAGGTGCATGGCAAAGAGAGAGGTGGCAAAGGCTAAGGATGAGGCATATGAATAATTGTATGCCAGTTTGGACACTAAGAAGGGATGATAGGAATTGTACCAATTGGCTAAACAGATGTATGAGCTAGCTGTTGACCACATGGACAGAGTACTTTGAGAGGCTGATAACTGCAGAGAATGAGACAGAGAAGATTGGATTATGTGGGTATGGTGAATCATGAAGTGCAACAGGTTAACAAGGAAGATGCAAGGATAGCTATGAAGGGGATGAGTACTGGCAAGGCTGTTGGCCCACATTACATACCTGTGGAAGCATGGAGGTGTTTAGGAGAAATGCCAATGTTGTGTTTAACCACACTATTTACTGATATCTTGGGTGGTGTGAGGTTGCATGTGGAGTGGATTGGAAGTGCTTGGGTATGGTTTTAATTGTAAGATTGATGTGCAGAGCTGTGGTAACTACGGAGGGATAACATGGAGTTTAATCTGTGTTGAGAGTAGGGATCCAATTTAGGAGACCCTACAGAGGTGTAAATATGCTGTAGAGAGGGAGTAATGAAGATCAGCAGGACTATGACTGAATCTCTGTGTGTGAATGAGATGGAGGATAGCAGAATGTTGAGGATGCATGGGGCAGATTTGGCAAAGGTAGATGTGCTTAAATAATTGGGATCAACATTTCAGAGTAATGATTACTGTGGAGGACAAGCAAAGAAGACAGTACAGGCAGGAAGGAGAGGTTGGAGAAGAGTGTCATGATTAAGTTGTGACAAATGAGTACCAGTAAATGTGATATGTAACATCTACAAGAGGGTAGTGAGACCACCTATGTTATATGGATTGGAGACAGTGGCAGTGAGAAAAAAATGCAGGAGAAAGCGCTGCACATGGCAGAGGTACAGATGTTACGGTTTGCACTGGGTGTGACACGGGTGCACAGGTTTAGCAAAGTGTATATGAGAGGGACAGGCCATGTTGAACAGATATGACACTAAGTTGGAGGGGTAGGATTACATCAGTTTGGACATGTGCTGAGGAGGGATGCTGAGTATATTGGGAAAAGGATGGTTAAGGATGTAGCTGTCAGGTAAGAGGAAGGGAGGAAGGCCTCAGATAAGGTTTATGGTTGTGGTGAGAGAGGACATAAAGGTGGTTGGTGTGAGACAGTGAGATTCAGGGGACAGGCAGAAATGGCAACAGATGATCCACTGTGGCAATCCTGAATGGGAAACGCCAGAGGACAATGAAGGGGAATGTTGTAATGTCAGTCTTCGCAGATTTGCCAACTATTTGACAGACATAACATAACTCTATGGATAAATGACTACAAATATGAGGCACACATATGGTCAGTGTGCATAACTCCAGACAGTTAAATGTTATGAGCTCAGTATATATCACGCAGTTCAACACACATCTGCAGCAGTACTTTACTATGCAAATACCATGTATAGGTGTCTCACTTATAGGTGTCTCAAACAAGTATATACTAGTTGTATTCACAAGTAAGATATGGATATGTGCAACATCACAGTAGCTGGCCTAGCATTGTCAAAGTCAGTATTGTTCAACACGCACCCCAGTAGTAGTCATATGTGAGCCATCCTTTCCTGGGGCCTTACCAATGATCTATGTCACTGCAGACAGACCCAGATGCTATGGCCATAGGTTCTGATCAGCAATATATTAATATAGCAAGCTTTGTTGAGACGTATATGTTAACCCTCCTCTTTCATATTTTTACATACCCTCTACTGCAGTCCATGAGATGCTTACTTGCTCGGCATACCTGTCTTTGTATTTTTCAAACTATAGTCGGTTATATGCTGTTATTTGTTGTATTTTCCCCAGTTTCTTCTTCTCCCTCTCCACACACATGTAGGGTGTACATCTGTGTTGCATAGACAGCAGCAAGCAATGTTCATGACCATGTGATGGCCTGTGCACCAACTGGTGTTCTCCACTTGCTAATTGCATGCAGAGCAGCTGTGTAGTTCTTCCAATAGCCAATGTCATGACAACACACTCCTGCAATTAACTACTTCATGTGGGCATTGTCCCTTTACCTTGCCTGTAATGAAGACATCTTTGAGGTGTGTGGGCAGCAATGTTACAGACAGCAGGTGGGAATACCTCTTACAACACGACTTGTGGACACAGGCCAACTAAATGTTTTATAAGGTTCCAGACTTGAATGTGAGTATTGCTGTTATATGATTTTAATACTGCTAGTTTTACAGGGTTTGTATGTACATGCTAGTTCTGCATGGATTTCAGTCTGACAAAGTTATGTGTCTGCATAGTTTTCAGCTGTAGGGCTATCCAAATAATGACCATAGGTTTGCCTGTTATGTTTGGTGGGTTCCCCAGAGAGGTGTTGTCCTTGGCAAATCAGTGGCATACTCTGGTAATTGCTATCTGTAAATGGCAACATTAATTTGTGTTTCTGACTTCATATCCCTCAGAAAGGATATGTTGCACCCAATCCTGTAACACCAGCAATTTTCTCAGTGTATAAGAGCAACATTTCAAATATGGCCCTGTGTTTGGGCCTCTGTCCCCCACTTATATGTCAGGCTTTGTCCAGATGTCATGCAGTAAGAGGTTGATAGGTATGGTCTACCATTATTTAGTGTTGTCATTCCTGCTATCATCCCAGTGATATTGTGGAATCCCACACATGTTGTGGGGTAGGGGCCATAAATATGAGGGCAAAGGCAGGACAACATGTGTAACCCTGTACAGTCAAGAGGTTGGTGTATAGAGAACACTCTTAGATACCCTTGTAACACATTTTTATGTGGGAAGGAGTATTACATGTTTTAAAATTAGGTTGTTAGAACATGTGAGAGATATTACTAATAAGAAACAGAAAAGGTCTATAGCTGTATATTTTGATACATGTCACCATGGGGACAGTAGTGGGTTACAGGGTACTGTTTTGTAAACAGTCTGTCAGTTTGATAGAACAGTTAGAAATTAACCAATGTTATGTAAAGCATCAATTTACATTTTGACATATGATACGTATTTGATTAGTAGATTCAATAACTTGAAGAAACTGTTAAGTAAAAAGTTGGAGCATCCAACAGATGTTTTGAATGTTGATATGCAACAGTGTGGAAGATGCTCTGTATGTTATAGGGATAGAAATCTAAATGGAAAGAAAATCAATGGGAAGAAGTATCAAGCATTTGAGAGGTTTGATTGTTTGTCACAAGGGGTGGTATATATTTTGGGATGTGATTGTGCCAAGCCATTTTGGTATGTTGCCCAAACCACCAGAAAGGTAAACGTCTGCATCCTCGAACATTTGGGGATGTAAGAAGAGGGAACATGGATAGCCGCGTGGCCTCACATTTCGTTAATGTACATAATAGTAACACTGATGGATTTATTTTTAGTGTATTGGCTAGACCACATTCTGAGACTGGTAATTTTAAAACTGAACTCAATAGATTAGAATATAAAATGATTCTTAATTATCATACATTATATCAGAGGGGTATGAATTTAGACATTGGGATCCCATTATGAATTTAGACACTTGGATTTATTGTGAAATTTGTGGTGTTTAAGTATTGTATAAAAAATCATATATTTATTTTTTAAAAAAAATTCACATAGTGAAGCTTTTGTATATTTATCAACAACACCACGAACTAAAGTTCATATAGCAACAATGACCAAAAAGAAATACCAGTGAGAAACAGCTCAACTTTCAAGAATTTAATAGACAAAGAACTATCTCACTTGTATATTTATATTTGTTTTATTTAGGTAGAAGTGGTAGATGTGTGTCAATTTTCAGTAAGTAATGTTTATTTAATGTTGTGCAATATTTTCTTGAATTTTATAGAATGAGTTGTTGTAATTTTTAATTTTTCAAAATGATGAGTTGCTGAATGTTTAAAATGATTAATGAATTGATTGATTAATGAGTCAATTGTCATTGTATATAAGAAGATGGGGTTTGTATGGTGAGGTGTTCCACTGAAGGCGAATTGCCGAGGTACCAGGACATGTTATTAAAAGAAAAGTTTCATCATCTCAGTGGTTGGTGTTTCCTATCTGCTTGAAGTGTGTATTGCTTTGGTTTGCTTTGCACAATTGTGTGTTTATTATGCATTGTGTACTGCCTATCATAATTTTGTAGCAGCATAGTGTGTACTTATTATTTGGACTGTGTATGGGTTGGGGTAGCAGATGAATGTCCCATACCACCCCAGAATTCCATCTGCACTGTGTCTTGGCACAGAATATGTAGGGGTATTGTGTGACTCTCATGGAGGATATATCTGTCCACACAGCCATTGTACTGTGGTATTCGTTAGGCTTGTTGGTATTTAGCTGTGAGTGTGTTGTTTATATATTTATATATGTATATATAGGTGATTGTGTGCGTGTGTGCGTGTGTGTGTGTGTGTGTGTGTGTGTGTGTGTGTGTGTGTATGTATGTATATATATATATATATATATATATATATATATATATATGTTCTTCTTCTTTCGGCTTTTCCCGGTTAGGGGTAGCCACAGCAGAACTCCGGTCCGCTAATGATTGGCAGTAGATTTTTATGGTGCTGAGGTGCCAGCTGGAAGCCCAACCTTCAACGAAGGCATGCCCATTCTACGCATGTCTTTCGAACACCACTCGACCACGAGGAGGACATGCAAACTCCACACAGAAGGCACTCCAGCCGGGAATCGAACAGGAGAACCACTTGCTGTGAGGTAACAATGCTACCACTGCACCACCGCGGATATATATATATATATATATATATATATGTATAAAATACTGAGGGTAATGCAACTCAATGCTAGAAGTCTAAACCTCAAAATGCAATCACTTGAAGCTCTCCTTAAAATGGAGAACATCGACATTTGTGCAGTAACAGAGACCTGGTTCAAGGCTCCAGAGAGCACCCCTGCATTACCAGGCTATAACTTATACCACACCTTTCGGCCACCTAACCTGGACTGAAACACTAAATGAGGAGGAGTGTCCATATTCATTAAGGTTATCCACACAAGGTTATCCACACCTCCAGGCTAGTTGCGCAACATAATGTATCTGGAATTATCCAAGTGCAACTAACACTGGGCAAGACTGCAGTCCAGGTTGCAGCTTGCTACAGATCCCCCACCATTCCCCAGGATGACCACTCCACATTCCTCGACATACTGGATATTATTAAGGTACAACCCAATACCCTAATAATGGGTGATTTCAACTACCCCACAATCAAGTGGGAAAACTACTCATGTACTAACTCATCAGTTCAATGCTTTCTGGAATTCATAAATTCGAATGACCTGGATCAGCTTGTCCATACCCCCACCAGGACAGCAATATCCTGGTCCTGGTCATTACAAACATGGGTAACTGATGCTCCATACCAGAGGTCAACTCCTCACTGGTCAGATCTGACCATAAGATAATTACCCTAGACATCAATTTTCTACCATCACCCCCCATTAAGGAAACCACTGTAAAAAACTTTTCCAAAACCAACTTCACACTTCTTAAGACAGAAGTGGCAAGCACCACTGCACCCTTGCAGATGGATAATAGCAGAGCGACTGCTGAATCCTATACACATGCACTGTATAAACATAGACGAGTGCATGGATCGTGCCATCCCCAACAGAATCAAGATGCTATCCTCCAAAAAAGAAAGCCAATTTGGTGGTCCCCTGCCATAAATAAACTCTAAAACAGAAGGAAGAAGCTGTTGCAGAAAAAAGTAAAATACTCTGATTGCAGGAACTCCCTGGTCAGCCTCAGTAAGAAGATGAGATCCCTCATAAAATCCTCCAAAGCTAGCTACAAAAATAAAATTGCCACTGATTCTAAAAACAACCACAAAGCATTCTGCATCTATGTCAAAAATCTAAATGGCAACACTCAGATCTGCTCCAAGCTACAGAACAATGGCACTAGATATACAGAACCAACTGATATTGCCAACATCCTGGCAGATAGGTTTAGTGCAAGGTTTACCCGCCCTTCACCCCCCCAAAGGGCCCATTCCCATACCAGAAGAATGCATAGCCCCTGTAATCATGGATGCACAAGTTAAGACTGCACTCTCCAAAGCCAAAAACACAGCATCCATGGGACAAGACAACAACCCAGGCTGTGTTCTGAACGAACTACAGGACAAACTGGCACCCCACCTAAGTACCATGTTCAATCATAGCCTCACTTCAGGCTTTGTGCCTACTGAATGGTGCACTATGATGGTTATCCCACTCCACAAAGGGGGTGCCTCCATGGTCCCCAGGAACTACTGCCCCATTAGCCTGACAAGCCTGATCTGCAAGGCCATGGAACGTATCATCATGGAGCTTATAAACAAAGACATAGGTAACCTGCAAATGCTGGACCCCACTCAGTTTGGGTTTGTAAAAGGTAGGTCATGTCTCCTAAATCTGATTGACTTTTTTGAAGCAGTCACCAGAGCCGTGGAAGAGGGTAAGGTGGTGCACGCAGCCTAGCTTGACCTCATTAAGGCTTTTCACACCATCCCCCACTCTAGAATTATAGATAAACTTACCAGACTGGGCATAAATCCCTATGCCACAAGATGGGTGGCCAACTGACTCACCGACAGAACCCACACAGTGAAAGTAGCCAACTCCAAATCTGACTTCAAACCAGTGAGAAGCAGAGTACTACAGGGTTCAGTCCTGGGTCCTCTCCTGTTTGGCATCTACTTCTCAGAAGTCCATGCTAATGTAGCAGGTCTTTGGCTAACTAATTTCACAGATGACTGCAAACTGGGTGCCATAATAGAATCGACTAATGATGTGGACATTCTACAAAGGGGCCTCACTGAGACTGATGCCTGGTGTCAAAGTTATGGCCTCAAGCTCAGTGCCAAAAAGTATATTGTCATCCCCTTTGGGAAAAATGCTGTACCCATGAACTGTCACATAGCCAGTACCCTACTTAACACTGAAAGTGTGATAAGAGACCTTGGGACACAGGTGGACACTAATCTCTCCTCTGACAATCACATCGCCACTGTAGTCAGGAAATCCTTCTAAGTGGCACACCTCATCATAAAATAGTTTTCCTCCAGAAAAAAAGAGGTCATTGTTCCTCTCTGCTCATCCATCATCAGAACCATCATTGAATACAACGTCCTGTTTGGTATGTACCTTGCAAGACAACTGCAACAACTAGAAAAGCCACAGAAATACCTCACTCAGAGAATTACTGGCCTCAAACAGATGTCATACGCAGACCACCTCAAAAAACTCCATCTCTACTCGGTCGCTTATCGCCTACTCAGAGGCAACCTCTACCTAACTTACAAAGCAATGTCAAACCCAATTCTGTTGGACATGCTACACTTAAAGAAACCCCAATCTCTCTGTGCGACATGCTTCAGGGACCTGTACCTTGCCACCACAATAAACAGAACATGAGGAGGGATAGATTCCTATCCCAGAGACTTCCCATACTCTGGAGCAGACTACCCATACATGTAAATCAAAGCCCATTAGCCCTCAGAGGAATCTTCACAATCGGTTGGGAAATACATAATTCACCCTGGGGATCACCTCTGTGGCTCTGCTTGACAGGGGAGCAGGAAAATAACTTTTGTGGGTGGTGAAAGCCAGGGAACTTTTTGGCTATGCATATATAGGCTCTAGGGCCAATAACCTTGTAGCTACTTATGAACCAAAATAAATATATATATATATATATATATATATATATATATATATATATATGTGTGTGTGTGTGTGTGTGTGTGTGTGTGTGCGTGTGCATGTATGTGTGTGTATATATCATTTGATATCATTATCATATATCATTTGAATCTTTAGTGATTCCACAGTGTTCATTCCCTATGGTAAAATATGCATAAATAAATAAATATGCATTAAATATATGCATTAAATATAAATACATAAATAAATAAATATGCATTATTTTGGGATACTAGTCTGGAGGTTTGGTTTCCATGTTTTGGGACCAAAAGGTTTAGTATGAGGTATAGCCTGGTAGCAGAGGGGTGCTCTCTGGTGCCTTGAACCAGGTCTATGTTACTGCACAGATGTCAATGTTCTCCATTTTAAGGAGTGGTTCCAGAAAGTGCATTTTGAAATTTAGACCTGTAGCATTGAGTACCATAGCCTTCAGATTACATTTGCTTGTATCTGTTATGGTGGTCATTTTGTCTTCAGGACATTGCCCAAAAATGCACTAAGGTGATATTTCTGTCAATATATGTTAGCAGTAATACTGTTAGTGTAACAACCTTCTCAGCTTATCTACTCTCGTAATTTGGATATGTCTCTATTGTCATGCCTTTGTCTGGCTTATTCCAGGGTCATTGCACTAAAGGGATGTGAGCATACCTCTCTACTGCCAGGCTGTTTGCAGACTGTTCAGGTGTTTGGCCCATACTTTTTTACCGTTCCACAGTTTATTTGTATTTGTGTGGGAAATACTGTTATGATCCAAGGATTTATGTCAGTGAATAATGACATACATGTCAGTTTCCATCCTCATATCATTCAGATGGTTCTGCTGATACACATCCCTGTTGCTGTACAACTGTTGAGTTATGACAGCAATATTCTGATTATGTTCCTATATGTGGCCCATTTCCTACCATTCGTACAGCCTTTGTTCATTAGTGTTGCACTAAGAGGTTGAGAGGTATGGCTCTGAGGTATGACTGCACTGCATGTTACATATAAGTACATACATATATATATATATATATATATATATATATATATATATATATATATATATATATATATATATCTAGAGAGAGAGAGAGAGAGAGATATTATGTATATCTCCTTTTGTTCATGTATATATATATATATATATATATATATATATATATATATATATATATGTATATATATATATATATATATATATATATATATATATATATAAGCAAACTCAAGAAAACAAAACACACTCTGAAAAACGATAAAGGAGAAAGAACAGCACATACCAAGTCCTATGCACGAGGGTTTGCACGGTCCAAACCATGTAACCAAATTGACCAAATAGACCAGCAAGGCAGCACAGAGTTCAATAATTTTATTAAATGCTTGTGTCCATAACAGACTAGTTTCGGCAAACAGCCTTCCTCAGTGTAACACAATGTAGTCAAGTTGCATTTTAATCATCTTTTAAATACTTATCCAGAGCCAATCACAATCATTTGCTCATGAATATTGATAAATTTAAAACATCTTCATTCTTTAAAGAAAATGCAAAGGGTACTGTATATAATAATAGAGTCATTACTGAATGTAAGGCTGAACCCCCCAAAAAGGTGCATACACCGAATTCAAAAGTTATTATAATATTGTGGTATATCCATTCTCATGCTCACATTAGTAAAGAACTGTGTTTGGATAGCCATAAGTCCTGGCTAATAATCCAATGATCATCATAAGCACCAAAAGTGTGATACATCAAGTGCTCAAATTAAATAGACTAATAAAATAGAACATATATATAAGAAATCATAATGAATATGCATATATAAACATATATATATATATATATATATATATATATATGGATGTACAAAGTAACTAAAATGAAAATTAAAGAATGAGAGAATAAATAAAAAGAGATAATAAATAAAAATCAGCAACATCCACAAAGTAAGACTTATACCAAAGATTAAGCCCAAAATGTATATCGTTAGCCTCCAGGACTGATAATGTAATAATAAATGCAACTATATATCTACTCTAAGATAATAGTGAAATCAGTCCTGAGAAATAAACTTGAACAACCCAAAAAAAGTGTACATAAGATAGGGCCACCTATTTATATGATATGGCCAATCTATCCAGTCATGTACTCCTATTGTATCAGTCAATATATGTATGGCAATAATCCTTAGCTTTTCAACAATTATTCATTTGAGGCACCAAAAATGTTAAATATCGAGTACTTAAGGTAAGAGGCCTAAACAATCTATATCCGAACAATGGGGAAATCACAGGCATCTGTATACAAGGAATGAAGAGAGTATACACCTATAATTGAATATGAGTATGCCATTATACATACTAATTGATCCATGCTAAGAATCTTCAGTTAGGTATTAAGAAATAGAAATCAAAAGACATATTCTTAACCACCAAGATCTAAACAAGTATGTTAATATGTGGAACTGATTAAGATACCAAATGAAAGACTGTGTAAAACTTATATGACCACATAGATTCAAATTGGTCATTATATTACCCATGCACATAGTCCATATGCTATGTATAATTAGAGTAGGGCGTGGTTTGGTGTTCCATCTGATATAGGGATTTACTTACTTGCACTGAATTATTGTGTCACTTGTGCTTTCTGCCGCCCCTGTTACTCTCCATAAAGGATTGGGTGTTTAATTTTTTCTCTCTCTTTGATGCGACTGGGTACGTTAACTATAGTCACTTTTTTTGTCTAATTACTATATTCCTTGGACATTTTTGTGCTCCATCAGTTTTCATTGGCAGTATAATTAAACATTGTTCACAACATGGATCTAAATACCATTCTATCTGGGTTATGTGCTGATCGGCAAGATATAGCAGTATTTGGCATTGAGAAACTGCCAAGCAATGATCCAGATAATACGGCTCAGACCTCTTTGGCAGATTGTGATATGTTTTTCCATTCAATCACCAAGGCATTTAAGACTCTTAGATCAAACATTTGGCATCTTAAGTTATTCAAAGCATATTCGGCCCAAAATATGGCTCCCAGAGGATTACGAATACGAACACAACCTCTAGTGGGGAAGCCAGATGATAAACTTAATCAAGATTGGCAGGAGGCTCTTCAGACTGGATCCATGACATTTGTGAACATTTTGTTACAATATTACGAAAGGACAGTAGATTCCAATATATTGGAAATCAAGAACATATGCTCTGAGGTTCATAAGTTTGAATCCACCCCAAAATATCAGGATAATATCAAAAAATTATCTTCAGAACTGATGGAGCATGAAAAACCTTAAAGGAACGTAAAATTAAGAAATTTCATCGTGATTTTTCCGATTATCAAAGGGGAAACCATTTGATTTCAGTAGATCGGTCAGATTTGTAGATACCAATCAGGTTAGAACAGGGCCCAGTCGCACCAAAAGAGACCACGTTCCATTCTCAAGAATAGGGGAGAGCTCATTTAGCACCTCGGTGATGAATCCTCCCTTACTGATTTTGAGGCATCTGGGGAAAGAGTTTCACCCAACAGGAAGAAAACTAACAAAATTTCCCTTTAGAGGGAGTAAGGGACACCGGGGCGGTAGGAAGCACAGAAAGACCAATCACTCCGGTCTCCCTTCAGGGTCTTCTGGACAATTTCTTGAAATAGGTGATACATCAGGGTCCACTCAGAATGTGTTAAATTTATCCAAAACCATATTGACAGATGAACAGGTTGCATTACTAAACAAGGGTTTGAACTATATTCCCTCATTTTTCAGCCAGGAATATCACATAGTACAGGATTTACAGGCTTTTTGTAGGAGATTAAATCTTAGACTGTTCTTTGAGGATAACCAGTCAGAACCATCTGGGGACTTCCGTTTCGGTAAGTCCTCATTCCAACCTCCTATGAATAAACACGTTTCCATTTTTATAGACAGTATTTTGAGGGATATTCATTTTGAGAATATGGGACATATCATGTTGGCTAGTAATCTAACTTCTGAAGACAGGATAGCTCTGAACACTTTGTGTGACAATAAAGACATAGTTATTGTCCCTGCTGATAAGGGAGGTGCGGTTGTGGTCTGGAATACTGCGGATTATGTCCAAGAAGGGCTAACCCAATTGTCGGATGTTAAGTGCTATATGAACATGTCTATAGACCCTACACCAGTATTTAAGGATGAGATTGATTCTTTTTTGCGTCTAGCCTTTGAGGAGGGTATTATTAATAAGAAATGTTTGGACTCACTTATGGTTTCTGAACCATGCAAACAAATACTGTACCTTTTACCCAAAATTCATAAATCTTTATTAAAACCACCAGGCAGACCAATAGTCTCAGGAATAGGTTCTTTGACCGAACCATTGTCGGCCTTCCTTACCAAATATTTGAAACCCTTATTGGAACACGTAAGATCTAGGTTGCAGGACACCACTCAGTTTCTACAAATTATCAGGGAAACCCAATTGGAACCCGAATGGTATTTATGTACCTTGGATGTGAAATCATTATATACAAGCATACCACATTGGTGGTCTTCAATCCATACAATATTGGTTGGAAAGGGCTAATCTATATTCACCAGGCTTTAACACTCTTTTGATATGTATGTCTGAACATGTGTTAAACAAGAATGTTCTGTATTTCCAAGGCCAATGTTACTGGCAGCTACAAGGAACAGCTATGGGGGCATCTTTTGCCCCTATATACGCTGACCTATTCATGGCCTATGTTGAAGAATATATGATTTATGATACATCACATAATATCTTCCAGGTGGAAATGGACATTTGGAGCGTTACCTGGGCGACTGCTGGTTGGTGTGGCGGGCTGATGTGTGTTACCTAAGGGAATTTGTTGAGTATCTTAATGATAATGTCTGGGGACTGGAATTTTCTGTGTCATATGATCGAAACAGCATTAGCTTTTTGGATGTCACAATATATAGGAACTCAGACAATACTTTGTCTACCAGGGTTTTTCGTAAATACCCGCAATACAATACCCTGTTACACGCATCAAGTTTACATCCCCGTCACACCATCAGGAGTATTCCTATATCCCAGTTCATACGTATCAAACGGCTCAGTTCAAATATTGAGGAATACCAAGTGGCCAGTAGGGATCTCGGTCGAAGATTTACCGAAAGGGGATATGACAGATTTGATATTCTGTCTGCACAGAGTAGAGCAAATAGTCTTGAAAGGGATGACCTATTACAATATCACAATAAGAACAAAAATCAATCATCTCGCAGTACAGGTGTCAGATTCATCACCACATATGGTAGAAATGTTAATATGATTAGAAACATTATTAACAAACATTGGAATATTCTACTGGCTAATGATAAGCTACGGAGTATCCTGGGACCTCGTTGTCTTTTTTCGTATAAACGAGGGAAAACCTTAGGTTCTTATTTTTCACATTTCAAACATATGGCAAGTGGGGGGACGACCCATAAACAACTGACACTTTATGGTGATGAACTTATTGGTTCATTCCCTTGTGGCCATTGTGGATCCTGCCAGTATATGCATAAATCCAAGGAGTTTACCAGTCGCAATACCAGTAGAATTTTTGACATCAAGGTTTTTGGTAATTGCAGTAGCGATTGGGTGGTGTACCTGGCCTCGTGTCACTGTGGGGGATTTTATGTTGGACAAACATCAAGGGCTTTGAGACTCAGGATGAATGAACACCGCAGCGACATGAAAAACCATAAGGAGACAAGTGCTCTATATCAACACACATTAAAACATCCTCAGGCCAGGTTTACATTTATGGTTATTGACCGCATTTCTGGAGATAGAACCAACAAACAGGGCTGGCATGGGTTACTGGACCAAAAGGAAAAATACTGGATTACCACATTGGGGGGTTTATTTCATCCTGGATTGAATGACCATTTATAGGAGAAGTTGGTTATAGGAGAAGTTGGCTATTTGACAACATTTATGTTGATATATTTGGCTCCAACAAGTGGACTATATTTTTTAGGTTATCCTTCATCTAGGGATTATGATCACTTAGCATCTTGGCTGGCACTGATCTTGGGCCCTACTCTAATTATACATAGCATATGGACTATGTGCATGGGTAATATAATGACCAATTTGAATCTATGTGGTCATATAAGCTTTACACAGTTTTTCATTTGGTATCTCAATTAGTTCCATATATTAACATACTTGTTTAGATCTTGGTGGTTAAGAACATGTCTTTTGATTTCTATTTTTTAATACCTAACTGAAGATTCTCAGCATGGATCAATCAGTATGTATAATAGCATACTTATATT
The DNA here is from genome assembly GCF_019279795.1 of Protopterus annectens. NCBI lineage: Eukaryota > Metazoa > Chordata > Ceratodontiformes > Protopteridae > Protopterus > Protopterus annectens. Next base: position 1,853,658,606 of record NC_056729.1, on the reverse strand, counting down.
CTATCATAGTTGTATACTTACTTCATTCCCTGTACAAATACGCCTTTGATTTCCCCATTGTTTGGATATAGATTGTTTAGGCCTCGTACTTTAAGTACTTGATATTTAAAAATTTTTGGTGTTTCCAATGAATAATTGTTGAAAAGCTAAGGATTATTGCCATACATATATTGACTGATACAATATGAATACATGACTGGATGGATTGACCATATCATATAAATAGGTGGCCCTATCTTATGTACACTTTTTTTGGGTTGTTCAAGTTTATTTCTCAGGACTGATTTCACTATTATCTTAGAGTAGATATATAGTTGCATTTATTATTACATTATCAGTCCTGGAGGCTAACGATATACATTTTGGGCTTAATCTTTGGTATAAGTCTTACTTTGTGGATGTTGCTGATTTTTATTTATTATCTCTTTTTATTTATTCTCTCATTCTTTAATTTTCATTTTAGTTACTTTGTACATCCATATATATATATATATGTTTATATATGCATATTCATTATGATTTCTTATATATATGTTCTATTTTATTAGTCTATTTAATTTGAGCACTTGATGTATCACACTTTTGGTGCTTATGATGATCATTGGATTATTAGCCAGGACTTATGGCTATCCAAACACAGTTCTTTACTAATGTGAGCATGAGAATGGATATACCACAATATTATAATAACTTTTGAATTCGGTGTATGCACCTTTTTGGGGGGTTCAGCCTTACATTCAGTAATGACTCTATTATTATATACAGTACCCTTTGCATTTTCTTTAAAGAATGAAGATGTTTTAAATTTATCAATATTCATGAGCAAATGATTGTGATTGGCTCTGGATAAGTATTTAAAAGATGATTAAAATGCAACTTGACTACATTGTGTTACACTGAGGAAGGCTGTTTGCCGAAACTAGTCTGTTATGGACACAAGCATTTAATAAAATTATTGAACTCTGTGCTGCCTTGCTGGTCTATTTGGTCTAAAGGAGAAAGAACCACACTGGAAGCAAAAAAAAAAACAAATAGCGTAAGCGCTTTCTTTTACTGAATATATATAAACTTCTTCAGAGAAACAAGTACAAAAAATCATGCTTAAATAGGAAACAAGTAATGACATCATTTCCTACATCCATTAATTACATAAAAACTCATGCAGCAAAAAATTTAAAAATAAAAAATAAAACATATTTCATAAGCTATGCCTCATATAACCAACAAAACCCTCCACAAAGAAATATATATATATATATATATATATATATATATATATATATATATATATATATATATACACACACACACACACACATATCCATCCATATATACAACAATATAATACAAAATACATCAATACATCTAACTACCGGGTCATCACTATCTAAGCTGTGCCCTCAATTTTAAAATACTCATAATAGAGATGGTATCATTAAGTCCAGGCGACACACAAGCATTTAATTTCAGTTGCCATAAAAGTTCTTTTTCTTCTAGTTGCAAAGAAACCGGACCCCCCTATAATTATCAAAAACTTTATCAATTATTAGAAACTGGAAATCATGTTCTGGGGAAGATAAAACATGACTAGCTAGGGCATTATTAGTATTCCCTCTTGTAATGGCATAAAAATGCTCATAAATCCAACTCTTGAGGGGCCTATCAGTCTTGCCAACATAAAATGAAAAACATTTAGAACACAATGCCAAATAAACAACCCCTCTTGTATTACAATTATATTTGTCCTGTAAATAATATTTCTTCCCATTAATAGTGAAACAATTAGTCACTAAAATAAGTCTACACCAATGACAAAACCCACACTTGAACATTCCGCAATGAGGACGATAACATTTATTATTATCCCTTTCAAGAATAGATTTAAGGTTTCTACCTTTACGGAATGTCATGAGTGGGTACTCTCCAACATATTTTCTTAAAAGACTATCTTCTACCAATAAAAAACAATTTTTATTAATAATAAATTTTAAAGACAATGCGTCCTTTGAAAAGGTGGTAATAAAACTTAATTTACCATAACCACTTTTTGCATTGTCTGTCTGTTGAATAGTAGAAAAGGACAAATGGGGAGTATTAGGAACATCAATAACAGGTATAGATCCACCATCTTCAGGTGCAACATTAAAATTAAGAATCGGTTTAAAATAACCATGTGTTCTTTTGTAAGATAATTCATTTATAAGTTCCTCAATTAAATTACTGGGGTACCCACGTTTTCTAAACATGTCACTCAACAAAGAATATTCATCGACAAAATCCCTATCTAAGGTTGTCATTCTAGCTGCCCTTACAAGCTGTCCTTTAATAATGCCCCTTTTTTGGTGAAATGGGTGGCAGCTAGAGAAATGAAGAAAATAATTTGAGTATGTGGATTTCCTAAAAATCGTAGATGTGAATGTGTGTAAAGAATAATTTTTAGATAAAAACACATCTGAAAAAGAAATAGCATTCTCGTGGAAATCCCATGTAAACTTTAAAAAACTAGTAAAATTAGTAATACTATCTACAAAAAGAGCAGCTGAAGACCTATCACACTTCCAAAGGATGAAAATGTCATCCAAATATTGGGTGTACCATGCAGCCATATTTTGGAAAAAAAGATCCTTAAATAAAAATTGCTTTTCCCAAAATGCCATAACCATATTTGCAAAGGTTCCCCCACAAGGGGAGCCCATGGCAACACCCATACATTGTAAATAATATTCAGAGTTGAATATAAAATAATTATTCTTTAAGACTAAATCTAATAAATAAATAACCAAATCGATCTGGTCACCATCAAGTTTTTGATCTAATAAAAAATCCCTAACCCATTCGCAACCTAAATCTTGTGGTATGCAAGTATATAAATCACACACATCGATGGTAAGAAAGTTTAAACTACCATCAAAACCAAAATTATTGAAAGTTTCTAAAAAGGCCCAAGAATCTTTGCAAATTTGTTTCTGATGTTTTAAAAAATCCTTCAATTTACAATCAACAAATCTAGCACATCCGTAAGTGATTGACTGCCTTCCACCAATAATCGGACGAAAAGGAGGTTTCTCCAAATTCTTATGAATTTTAGGCAGTCCAAATAAAATGGGGGTAGTGGGGTATTCAATCATGAGGAAATTAAATAAATCAATATCAATGTGTCCTTCTATAAATAAATCATTAATGAAGCTCTTAACTTTACGATAGGCTACATTCATTTCATTAAGAGACACTCTCATATATGCATCATTGTCCATCAGAGACTTCGTATTAAAAATATAATCCTCATTATTCATAAAAAACAAACCACCCCCCTTATCTGGTTTACAAATACGGATTTCAGATCATTTAATGCATTTCTCTGTCTTGTGTAACATTTGTATGAATAGTCAAAAAATCATGTCCAAAATTTATCAATTCATCAGTCCTAGAACAAGCATTTGGAGAGGCTATCTCCTTCTCCTGTTCTGGAATTTCTTCTTCCTCTGGTTCTGAGTCCGAGAGGCACGTTGTTGTCCTGTGATATTCTGATTCCTCTACACCTGAAAACCCTGTTGTCGATTTACATTGTTATGGGAACTTTTGTTAGCTAACCTTTCACTTCTCCTAACTGGAGATGGAATATTTCTATTACTGTTAGCAAAATCACTGTTATCCAAGTCATTGTTATCAGGTGCAACTTGTAAATTGTCATCAGGGTCTTCATGAAAAATGTTGGAAATATTATTAGTGTTAGCAACAAGATTTGAAGGTGGTAAGGGATAAGCTAAACCCTTTTCATATGCTACCCAGTCTCTATTTAATTTCTTTATTTTGGTTTCTTTAATTTTATTCAAAGACCCATCAATACTAGAAAAAATCTGCAGGAAATCGAACTTGTAACGTTGGAAATCCTTGTCAGTTCTAATTAAATTATCTAAATCTGTCAATTCACCTTGTAATAGTTCTAAATGTGTTCGATAATTTTTAATTAAACAGTCCATAAATGCAATACCCTGCTGGTCGAACAAACATAAAAGTTCCTTATGGAACGCCGAGTTTATAACAACACCAGAGGGGAAGCGTCACTGTCGCAAGCCTTTCGGCACTTGTTTCCTTCGCACACATTCACTGAAATATTGGATTTCAATTTGAAGCTTTTTAAATTTAAAAAGCTTAATATCAGAAGCTTTAAAATGATTGGTAAGAGTGTTCTCATTCACCCCAGAATGATCAAAGTGAGGCGAAGCTGAATCATTATTCAAAAAATTGGCCAGTTCCTTAAACCAGTCATTCAAAGAAGGCAATAAGGAAGAAGTACTTACAGGGCTAACATACTCCCTGTTGACTAACATGTTGGCATTTAGTCCATTGTGACCTGAAGTCTGTACTCCAGAACAAGGCAATGTAGATGAACCGGATAGATGATGTACTGGAATTCCCCGATCCTGCGATCCTGGGGCAACAGCTGTTGTAGAGGGAGGGCCAAAAACTGGCTGAGGCAGCTGCATGTTAGGTGAGCCATTACTAGTACTTCCAGTATATATATATGTGTATACACACACACACACACACACACACACACACACACACACACATATATATATATATATATATATATATATATATATACACACACACACACACACACACAAATATATATATATATATATATATATATATATATATATATATATATATATATATATATATATATATATATATATCTATATAGGTTCACTATGAAATCTTGAAATTAGAGAATCTCGAGACTCTGAATCTCAAAGACCAGAATCTTGATATTCTGTAATTTCGAAAACAAAAATACAATATATGCTAAAGCATATGCAGGGAGGCAAGTCCCTCTTCACCCCCCCCACACCCCCTGCAAATTAAATATACCCATTCCGAGATCGCACCACAGTGGAGTGAAAGCAAAATAGTGCTGTGTAGAGTGGAACGGAAACTTTGCCATTCACTCCACTGTAGTGCGATCTCGGAGTTGGTATATTTAAGTTGGAGGGATAAGGTGCAGGGCTTGCCCCCCTGCATATATGTTTCTAAATGTTTTTTTTTTTTTTACATTTTTTGTTTTTTTTTATGTTCAAGATTACGGAATCTCGAGATTCTGGTCTTCAGGATTCAGAGTCTCGAGATTCTGAAATTTTGAGATTTAGTAGTGAACATATATATATATATATATATATATATATATATATATATATATATATATATTTATTTATTTCCAGTTTGGTGACCGGGAGGTCCACTGGGCTCAAACAGCCCATTTTCAGTGGAGGCCCGGGGAGAAAAGCTCCATAGTACAAAGTATAAACTACATAATACAGAATACATAGTACAAAGTAAAAGATGCATAGTTCAAAGTCAAACAATTCAATACATAGTTGCTAAAAGGTGAGAATAGCTCCATAATACAAGTATAAATTACATAATTCAGAATGCATATTACAAAGTAGTACATAATTCAGAATACATAGTACAAAGTAGAAGCAACATAATTCAAAGTGAACAAGAGTCAATACATAGTTGATAAAAGGTGCAGTAAGCATCTTGTGGGTATAAAATGGCAAGTAAGAACAGTTGGACTGCAATATATATATACAGTATACCTTACATATTTACATGTTTGTAGGTTGAGAACAGTTGTAGAGGGTAGAATTTGTTCATAGGCTAGAAATGTTAGATAGAGATCTGAGAGTAGTTATTGGGGAATAGATCCCTGGTTAGTAAGGGAAATGGGACTTTGGATGTGTTAAGTTAGGTAGGTAGTATGCAATTGCACTTCCAGCTATGGGAGAGGTGAGAACAGAGCTGGATTTGGAAGAGTTCAAAGTTTTCAGAGATTCTTAGAGATGGAGGGAGGGAGTTCCATTTTTTGGCTAAGGTAACGGATAGAAGTAGCTGCCCAGCAGGACGATTTGGTTTATACACTGAGATTAGGTTTTGGAGGGCAGATCTTAGGGGTCTGAGAGGAGTATATGAAGGTAAAATGTTAGCAATGCTGGACATGCATTACATTTGAAAATAAGCTTGTGGGCTGTACAGAGTTGGAGGTAGTTCAGGTAATTGGGAAGTCCTAGCCATTTCAGCTTGATAAAGGTGTATACAGTGGTGAGTAGAGAATTTGGATGAGGTTGCAAACGTTGAGATTTTGTTGTAGCAGCTTTCTAGTTTAGAAGTGTTAGAGGAAGATAGGTTGGTTAGTAAGGGAGCACCATACATCAGAGATGGTAGTAAGTAGGTTGAGGCCAGGGTCTGTTTAGTTAAGGGGGAGAGGAAGTGTGAGTTTTTGTACAGCATGCCAAGTTTCTGATGTGTTTTTTTAATATTTAATTGAATGTGGGTATCAAATTCCAGATTCTCATCAATAGTAACCCCAAGAAGTTTGGCAAAAGTTACAATTTCTATAGTGGATTTAGCATGGCTGATAATTTTGAAGGAGGTCATGTCAAGAAGGATATATTTTGAAGGGGTGAATAGTAGGATTTTAGATTTATTGGCATTTAGGGAGAGATGGTTTTGAAGCATCTAGTTCTCAGTAGTTGAGAAAGCAGTTTGAGTTATAGTTTTGAGCTCAAGGAGGTTAGAGGCAGAGCAGACTAGTGTGGAGTCATCTGCATATTGTACTATTCTGGTGTTGGGAATTGATGTGTGGAAATCGTTAATGAAAATATTAAAGAGCATAGGGCCGAGTATGGATCCCTGGGGTACCCCAGTTGGGGTTGGAAGGAAGGCAGAGGTACTAGTTTTCCATTTCACAGCCTGGGATCTATCAGAGAGGTAGCTGCTAAACCAGCTGATGGTGTTTTGTGAGAGGTTAAGTTTAGAAAGGTGGGTAAGGAGGTGGGTATGGGAGACAGTATCAAAAGCTTTGGAGAGGTCGAGGAGGACTGTGGATACTAGATTTCCAGAGTCATGGGCGTGGTTTACTATGTCTAGGAATGAAATAAGAGCTGTCATTGTTCTATGGCCAGGACAAAACCCATGTTGGGTTGGGGTGAGAAGTTGGTTATTTGTGAGGAATGGCATTAGCTGGAGGTGGATACATTTCTCAAGAAGTTTTGAAATAGGAGATAGTATTGCTATTGGTCGGAAGTTGGAGAAGTTATTATTTTTGCCTCCTTTGTGGAGAGGTAGGATAAAGGCGGTACACCATAGTTTAGGGACATATGATTCCTGTATGGATCTGTTAATAAGTATACTAATGGGAATGTTTAGGGACATATGATTCCTGTATGGATCTGTTGATAAGTATACTAACGGGAATGTTTAGGGACATATGATTCCTGTATGGATCTGTTGATAAGTATACTAATGGGAATGTTTAGGGACATATGATTCCTGTATGGATCTGTTGATAAGTATACTAATGGGAATGTTTAGGGACATATGATTCCTGTATGGATCTGTTGATAAGTATACTAATGGGAATATTTAGGGATATATGATTCCTGTATGGATCTGTTGATAAGTATACTAATGGTAATGTTTAGGGACATATGATTCCTGTATGGATCTGTTGATAAGTATACTAATGGAAATGTTTAGGGACATATGATTCCTGTATGGATCTGTTGATAAGTATACTAATGGGAATGTCAATACTGTCTGCTGCTAGTTTTAGAAATATAGAGGGGATATTGTCAGGGTCATTGGAGCAAGGCTTAAGTTTAGAGAGCAGTTTCTTTATGTATGAAGTGGGGATGGGTTTGAGATGAAAAGTAGTTTAGGATGGGAGATTGGGGAGAGGAATTGAGGTGGGGGAGGAGTTGTTGTTAGGGAAGGTTTTGGTAATTTCTGCTATGGAGTTAGTAAAAAAAGAGTTGAACTGTGTGGCTATTTCTGTGTCAGGCTTGCTGGTGTCAAGGCAAGGATTGTTTTTGGTACCTGGATTAAGAAGGGAGTAGATGGATTTCCAGAATTGTTTGGGATTTGTGGAATGAGTGTTCTGGAGTTTAATATAATAT
>NC_056729.1:1853632072-1853650142 GCF_019279795.1 Protopterus annectens | reverse complement strand
AGTTTCAGACCCCAACTTAACCTGTTGCGTACGACTGGTGTCTCTGAAGATAACCATCAAACCTATTTCTGAAAAGGGAGTGGATCCCTTGACTGTAGTTCTGTCCCTCATATAGCCTGGTGGTACATTGATTGACAGTGGTGGGAATCAAACTCACATCAGTGCCAGTCATCTATCATATATTGGTGGCAGTGAAAGACCCTCTGTGACAGCCATTAAAACATACATCCTTTACTTTTAAAAATTATTATAACACAATATTTTGTCATCTATGTATATATTTAATCCATTAACAGTAGCTTATTCACAAATACAATTTACTCTAACTCTATCATGAACTTCAGTTATTTTCTGTGTAGCATTGATACATTCAACAATAATGTAATAGTACTATGTTACAATCACTGCTTTTGAGAACTACAGTAAATTATTCAGACTGGATGCAACACGCAGAAACATAAGTTAGATATGGGGCTATGTCATGAAGTGCACAATAAACTGTTGCCTACAAATAAAACATATAAATAGGCACATTTTCTACTGTAGAAACATTTATATATGGATACTACAAAAGTCATAAATAAATTGAATAACCCTTGAATTAATTTTTTCGGCGATCCTACACCCTGTATCTACAATATATACTCTTACTGATAGAAAATGACTTTGGAATGGTAATGCATATTAACTCTGTTTTAATAAGCTGAATTCTGTATAAGCATAAAAGTGGTTGTAGATGTTAAAATACATATTTACCTTCCACATGGGCTGCAGATGTATGCAGGCCTATTAATTTACTCTCAGTTCATATTCAGATAAGCAAGCAATAATGTCCAACAGGCCCCTGGATTCACTAATCTCCCATGCAGGAATAAGTTAATCCTGCATGGAAACCACCGTTTAAGGGCAGCATGGCAGTGCGCCATGCATAGTAATAAAGGCGTGCTGCCTCTGCTCCTAAATGAGCATGGAGTGTGGACAAGTGCAGAGGGTGTGTCTGATTGCAGAGCTCTCACAATACACACACCCCTGCACTCAGGAAGTGCCATTTGGCAATTACAATGAGCGCGAACACTCATAGGAGGTTGCATACCTTCCAACTGTACAAATCATCGCATAATGTCCAGATTTGTTGCCCATGCAGTTGGCCTGTACCCCATTTGTACAGAGAAATCATGGGATGATGTCAGGAATGAAGCCATGAAATAATGGCATACATTTGAGACTCAGACATCAAAATCCATCAGAAAACATATATTAAAACAAATCATGTTACTCTAGCAACTTTCCCAGGTTTATAAGAGCAATAATTAAAATATGTCCATAGTTGTACCACAGTTTGTCAAGCTTTGTCCAGATAGTTTGCCTGAAGAGGTTGAGAGCTATGGTGGTGTTGCTAGGATGTCTGCCAAATGTGCAGATGCATGCAGAAATCTACAACAATACGTGAAACCTGTCCCTTCCCAGAGAAAATAACAGTATAGAATTTTTTTTTAAACAGATTAAATTTAACAGTAGGTGTGCAGGTTTGCCCATTGCTTAGCTACGCATACTGTAGCTTAAATAGCACAAGAAGATAAATAGCAAGATATATTTAAAAAAAAAACAGAAATGGAATAGTGTAGTGGTCAGAGCATTCACTTTGTGAGCAGTCATTCCTGGTTTGATTATCACTGTAGTAAATTCCATTTTCCATGTAAAATCACTTTATGAACTTTTTTTTAATATATAACCTACTAAATAACATATATTTGTGAACTGGAGTACTGTATTAAGTGCAGATGTGAGGTGTCATTGTAATAATGTGATAAAAAAAACACAGATAAACACAAGTGCCCCATACAGTATACGTACACATGAATCAGGAATACTAAATGAAGGTGCAATGTGTAATGAATGATAAATCCATAGAGTGTCCAAATCTACCACTTTCCCAAGACCCATGTTTCATTTCATTCTAAATTAGTTCAGGGGTAAGCAGGAGTAAGCAGTTTTAAACAGTAGTAATTGAGTTTAAACCTGTTTGCATTGGAGTAAGCAATGCGCACACAGGTTAAGCAATTTTGAAGCTAACTCTCTGTAAGCATATTTAGCTGGCAGTTAACATTGCTTACCATCATGCAAACATGCCTACAACTGCTTAAAAGTGCCTTAATCACTCTGTATCCAGCAGCCCTTGTTCTGCCCAGCAACAAAATAATCAGGCGTTGCAAGTCTCCACCCTAGGACTCTGTACACCATAGCCAAAGTGATTTACCACTATGCTATCCATATATATATATATATATATATATATATATATATATATACATATATATATATATATATATATATATATATATATATATATATATATATCGATATACATCTATAAATATATATATATATATATATATATATATATATCGATATACATATATATATATATATGTAAACATATATATTATATATGTATATACAGATATATATCTATAGATATAAAAGAAAACGCAACAAATACATATTTGACCAAAGGCACCATTAATGGGGGTGAGGGGGCCAAAGGTAAGTACCTCTTGTAATTATTGGTATCATCCCCTCCCCCACAGCCAAACAGATCTGCCTTGCAACACAGTATCACCACTTGCAGGTCCCATGGCCAAGATCCTAGACAACATAGCCACAAGAAGTTAACAGTAATCCATCAATTTAAGTTGTTTTTGAATTGTATAACAGTTGTAGGCTACACAACAAAGTGTGCTAACCTGTATATAGCATTTACAGTGTTTTCTGTGTGTTTTTCTGCTGTTTCCTGAAAAAAACAAAAAAAAAAAAACAAAAAAAATGTCTTTTCCCACCTTTGCTTAACTAGATTGGTCCAGATTTCAGGTTTTGCTGAATTCTGGACTGCGGAATAGTTTCCTGTGTTGCCCATATCCTTACTTGGATAGGAGGAAGCTTCTATGTTCACCAGTGAGAGTGGGGAGCTTTGAGCAGCCTATCTGTTCCTGGAGGAGTGGTCTCAGCCCTGAAATTAGTAGCTTATTGGCTGTTTTGGGTCAATTCCTATCTCTTTCAGTTTTCCTGCTTTAAAACCCGCATTTGCGCGGATTTGCACCAGTGTACAACTCCGCACAGCTCCTCGTGGTGTCCTGCAGAGTGATACAGGCAACAGAGAGACCCAAGACAGACTTTTCCAGATTTAAGTATTTTTTGCTCTGTTTTTTTGTTCCGACTGCCTTTTCCCGCCTAAAAAGTGAATTTCTAACTGAGCTGTGCTTTAAAAAGTTTAAATTGCATTTGCCTTCTGCTTTTTACAGTTTTTGCACTTGTTTTATATCAATTTAAGTCATTTTTGTATTGTATAACTGTTGTAGGCTACACACTAAAGTGCGCTAGCCTGTTTATAGCATTTACAGTGTTTTCTGTGTGTTTTTCTGCTGTTTCCTGAAAAAAACAAAAAAAAAAAAAATATTCTCTTTTCCCACTTTTGCTGAACTAGATTAGTCCAGATTTCAGGTTTTGCTGAATTCCGGACTGTGGTATAGTTTCCTGTGTTGCCCATATCCTTACTTGGATAGGAGGAAGCTTCTCTGTTCACCAGTGAGAGTGGGGAGCTTTGAGCAGCCTATCTGTTCCTGGAGGAGTGGTCTCAGCCCTGAAACTAGTAGCTTATCTCTTTCAGTTTCCCTTCTTTAAAACCTGCATTTGCACGGTTTGTGCCAGTATACAACTCTGCACAGCTCCTTGTCGTGTCCTGCAGAGTGATACAGGCAACAGAGAGACCCAAGAGAGACTTTTCCAGATTTAAGTATTTTTTTCTATGTTTTTTTTTTTTGCTCTGACTGCCTTTTCCGGCCTAGAAAGCAAATTTCTAACTGATCTGTGCTTTAAAAAGTTTAAATTGCATTTGCCTTCTGCTTTTTACCATTTTTACACTTGTTTTATATCAATTTAAGTTGTTTTTGTATTGTATAACTGTTGTAGGCTACACACCAAAGTGCACTAGCCTATTTATAGCATTTACAGTATTTTCTGTGTGTTTTTCTGTTGTTTCCTGAAAAAAACAAAATAAAAAACAAAAAAAAAAATGTCTTTTCCCGCCTTTGCTGCCCTAGATTAGTCCAGATTTCAGGTTTTGCTGAATTCTGGACTGCAGTATAGTTTCCTGTGTTGCCCATATCCTTACTTGGATAGGAGGAAGCTTCTCTGTTCACCAGTGAGAGTGGGGAGCTTTGAGCAGACTATCTGTCCCTGGAGGAGTGGTCTCAGCCCTGAAATTAGTAGCTTATTGGCTGTTTTGGGTCAATTCCTATCTCTTTCAGTTTCCCTGCTTTAAAACCCACATTTGCATGGTGTTGCACCAGTATACAACTTCGCACAGCTCCTTGTGGTGTCCTGCAGAGTGATACAGGCAACAGAAAGACCCAAGAGAGACTTTTCCAGATGTAATTATTTTTTTCTCTGTTTTTTTTTTCTCCGACTGCCTTTTTCCGCCTAAAAAGAAAATTTCTAACTAATCTGTGCTTTAAAAAGTTTAAATTGCATTTGCCTTCTGCTTTTTACCGTTTTTACACTTGTTTTATATAAATTTAAGTTGTTTTTGTATTGTATAACTGTTGTAGGCTACACACCAAAGTGCACTAGCCTATTTTTAGCATTTACAGTATTTTCTGTGTGTTTTTCTGCTGTTTCCTGAAAAAAAAACAAAATAAAACCCCCCAAAAAATAAATATTCTCTTTTCCCACCTTTGCTGAACTAGATTAGTCCATATTTCAGGTTTTGCTGAATTCCGGACTGTGGTACAGTTTCCTGTGTTGCCCATATCCTTACTTGGATAGGAGGAAGCTTCTCCTGTTCACCAGTGAGAGTGGGGAGCTTTGTGCAGCCTATCTGTTCCTGGAGGAGTGGTCTCAGCTTTGAAACTAGTAGCTTATTGGCCGTTTTGTGTCAATTCCTATCTCTTTCAGTTTCCCTTTTTAAAACCTGCATTTGCACGGTTTGTGCCAGTATACAACTCTGCACAGCTCCTTGTGGTGTCCTGCAGAGTGATATAGGCAACAGAGAGACCCAAGAGAGACTTTTCCAGATTTAAGTATTTTTTTCTCTGTTTTTTTTTTTTTGCTCTGACTGCCTTTTCCTGCCTAAAAAGCAAATTTCTAACTGATCTGTGCTTTAAAAAGTTTAAATTGCATTTGCCTTCTGCTTTTTACAGTTTTTGCACTTGTTTTATATCAATTTAAGTCATTTTTGTATTGTATAGCTGTTGTAGGCTACACACTAAAGTGCTCTAGCCTGTTTATAGCATTTACAGTGTTTTCTGTTTGTTTTTCTGCTGTTTTCTGAAAAAAAAAAATGATCTTTTCCCACTTTTGCTGAACTAGATTAGTCCAGATTTCAGGTTTTGCTGAATTCCGGATGGTGGTATAATTTCCTGTGTTGCCCATATCCTTACTTGCATAGGTGGAAGCTTCTCTGTTCACCAGTGAGAATGGGGAGCTTTGAGCAGCCCATCTGTCCCGGGAGGAGTGGTCTCTGCCCTGAAATTAGTAGCTTATTGGCCGTTTTGGGTCAATTCCTAACTCTTTCAGTTTCCCTCCTTTAAAACCTGCATTTGTTCAGTTTTGCACCAGTATACAACTCCACACAGCTCCTCGTGGTGTCCTGCAGAGTGATACAGGCAACAGAGAGACCCAAGAGAGACTTTTCCAGAATTAAGTATTTTTTTCTCTGTTTTTTTTGCTCCGATTGCCTTTTCCCACCTAAAAAGTGAATTTCTAACTGATCTGTGCTTTAAAAAGTTTAAATTACATTTGCCTTTTGCTTTTTACAGTTTTTGCACTTCTTTTATATCAATTTAAGTCGTTTTTGAATTGTATAACTGTTGTAGGCTACACACTAAAGTGCGCTAGCCTGTTTATAGCATTTACAGGCGGGTATGACCCTGACCTTGAGCAGTATCCTACCTTCACCAAGAATGATGCCACAATACAGAGATAAGATGATCAGCTTTAACAATTGGCTTAAACACTGGTGTCATTCAAAGGGGATCCAGTGTCTGTCTGCCTGGGATGACATGCTGGACAAGCCACGCTGCTTCGCAAGGGACGGCTTGCACCTGTCACCCCTGGGATTCCGGATATTGGCAAAGGCTCTTGCCACCCCCATAGTGCCTTTTTTAGGCAAGGCTCAAATTCTAAACCTACCACCCTAGAACACAAACAAGGAACAAAACTAAGGGTAATGCTGCTCAATGCCAGAAGTCTAAATCTCAAAATGCACGCACTCGAGGCCCTTCTCAGTATGGAGAACATCGATGTCTGTGCTGTGACAGAAACCTGGTTCAAGGCTCCTGAGAGCACCCCAGCACTATCAGGTTTTACCTCATATCATGCGTTCCGCCCCAAAATCCGGACAATACCAAGAAAGGAGGGGTATCCATATTCATCAAGGACACTCACACCTCAAGACTGGTGGCAACGCACGATGCATCGGAGACCATCCAGGTGCAATTAACCATTGGCAAGACTGCTCTGCAAATTGTAGCATGTTACAGGCCACCTCACAAACTCAGGAACCTCACATGGCCTTCCTGAAAACACTAGAGGGGATAAATGTATCACCAAACACCATCATACTAGGTGACTTCAATTACCCTAATATAGACTGGGAACACTACTCAAGCCCAAACACCCTAGCCCAAAAGTTCCTGGAATTCATAAACTCAAATGCCATGGAACAACTAGTCACCATCCCCACAAGAGGAGATAACATACTTGATCTCATCATCACGAACATGGGAGCACAATGTTCAACACCGAAGTATACCCTCACTGGTGAGATCAGATCACAAACTAATCTTGCTGGAGGTCCTCATCCCACCCCACCTGAAATAAAAAAGACCACAGTGAAGAACTTCTCGAAAGCCGACTTCACACTTCTAAAGAATAGTGTGGTCTCCTTTAAGGCCCCCGAGCTGGCGGAAAACAGTACTCAAGCCGCTGAATCACTTACAAATGCCTTCTACCAGCACCTGCAGGACTGCATGGATAAGGCAATCCCAAGCAAAACAAAGACTCTTTGTACCAAAGGCAAGCGTCCAGTCTGGTGGACCCCAGCCATAAACAAACTCTACAACAAAAGGAGGAAGCTACTACAAGATAGAGCAAAATCCTTAAAAGGTAAGACACCTTTAATCACTATAAGTAAAAAACTAAGAGCTCTCATAAAATCATCCAAAGCAAATTTTGAGAAAAATAGCTAAAGACTCAAAAGACAATCATAAGGCCTTCTTTAGCTATGTTAGAAACCTGGGAGGAAACTCCCAGATATGCTCAGAACTAGTTCAAAATGATGTGAAGATCACTGATCCTACAGACATTGCCAACATACTGGCTGACAGGTTCAGTGCAAACTTCTCTGCCCCAAGAGGAGAGATATCTATACCAAACAATTGCAGCCCCCAAACATCTCTAACGCCAAGTGAGAACTGCTCTCTCCAAAGCAAAAAACACAGCATCCATGGGACCTGATGGTGTCCCCGGCTGTGTGCTCCATGAACTCAACGAGGAACTAAACCCACAGCTAGGACAGCTGTTTAATCATAGTCTCACCTCTGGATACGCACTCCAGGAGTGGCGACTGCAACTGTGGTCCCACTTCACAAAGGCGGTGCCTCCACCGACCCTGAAATTACCGCCCATTAGCTTGACAAGCCTTATCTGCAAAGCCATGGAGAGGATCATAATGGACCTCATAAATAAAGACATAGGGAATTTGCAGACTTTGGATCAAACCCAGTTTGGCTTTGTCAAAGGCAGATCATGCCTTTTAAACTTGGTTGACTTTTTGAAACAGTCACCAAAGCCATTGATGAGGGAAAGGCAGTCCATACAGCCTACCTCGATCTGGCGAAGGCCTTCATACAATACCCCACTCAGGTATCATTGAAAAACTCATCAGCTTAAATGTTAACCCATACATCACAAGATGGGTTGCAAACTGGCTGAGTGACAGAACCCACAGGGTCAGAGTTGCTGGCGCCATGTCAGACTCAAAGCCTGTCACAAGTGGTGTCCCACAGGGCTCAGTCCTGGGCCCACTCTTGTTTGGCATCTACTTTTCTGAAGTACAAGCAAACACAGGAGGGTTATGGCTGACAAAGTTTGCAGATGACTGCAAACTGGGAGCCATAGTCGAAAACACATCTGACACAGATATCCTTCAGAAGGGTCTCACAGAAACGGATAACTGGTGCCAGAGCCATGGCCTAAAGTTAAATGCCAAAAAATGCATAGTCATACCCTTCGGGAAAAACAAGGTTACCCCTAGCTACCATATAGGTGGCAATCCACTGAGCACAGAAGAAGTTATCAGGGACCTGGGGACCCAGGTTGACAGTAGCCTGTCATTCGACACCCATGTAGCTAAAGCAGTTAGGAAGACCTTCTACATTGCCCACCTTATCATGAAGGGATTCACATCTAGATCAAGGGAGGTCATAGTCTCCTATACTCATCACTCATCAGACCAATGATTGAGTACAATGCCCCATTCGGAATGTATCTGACCCGACACTTGCAGCAGCTGGAGAGGCCACAAAAGTTCCTCACCAAAAGGATAAAGGGTCTCAAATCTGTCCTATGCTGCCCGACTGAAACAACTCCAGCTCTATTCAGTCGCTTACCGCTTGCTCAGAGGTGACCTTTGCCTGACATACAAGGCCATGTCAAACCCAGATTTGATGAATATGCTTCACCTCAAAAAATCTAGATCCATCAGAGCCACAAGGGCGGGAGACTTAAACCTCGACACGGCTATTAATAGGACGTGCTGGAGGGATAGATTCATCACCCAGAGACTGCCTATGCTGTGGAACAAAATCCCGGTATATGTGAGGCAGAGCACCTCGCTGGCCTTGTTCAAGAGAAATCTTGACCAATGGATGGGAGATCGCAAATATACCCCAGGGATTACCTCGGTGTCACTGCTCGACAGAGGCACAGCAAAATAATGGGTATAGTTCCCCACACTAAAGGGGTGGCGTAAGCCACAAAACTATGGGCTAGGCTTGTAAATGCCCTCGGGCAGATAGCCTAGTATGAACCTATGAACCTATGAACCTACAGTGTTTTCTGTGTGTTTTTCTGCTGTTTCCTGAAAAAAACAAACAAAAAAATATTCTCTTTTCCCGCCTTTGCTGAACTAGATTAGTCCAGATTTCAGATTTTGCTGAATTCTGGACTGTGGTATAGTTTCCTGTGTTGCCCATATCCTTACTTGGATAGGAGGAAGCTTCTCTGTTCACCAGTGGGAGTGGGGAGCTTTGAGAGCCTATCTGTTCCTGGAGGAGTGGTCTCAGTCCTGAAACTAGGGGCATTGGGTGCTGACTTGTGGGAACATGGGCTAATTTATTGGGTAGGCTTATAAGGGCCTTAGGGCCAGTAGCCTAGTAACTTGCTATGATCCTATAAGATCTCATTCCTCCCTGTTTGTTGATATACCACATCTCTGTGGTATTGTCTGTGAATACTTTGGAAGGCCCTGGAGAGAAAAGAGGATGAAAGGCCTAAACAGCCAGCAGAAGAGCTCTCACCTCTTTGACAGTGATGTGCTCCTTCTGCTGATGAGGGAACCACATCCCCTGTACTATTAGGGAGCGAAATATTGCCCCTCATCCCATGTCTGAAGCATCTATTGACAATTCCTGAGACGGAAAAGGGGGATGAAAAGGGATCCCTGGATTCAGAGACATCTACTGAATCCACCAGTGAAGTTCCTGTCTGAGACAAGGAAGAAGATGAACTACAAAGTCTAGAGGATGTGCATGTTGGAACCACACTGACTTCAGAAACCACTGAAACTTTCTCATGTGAAGTTTGGCCAGAGGGAGCATCTCAATGGTGGATGCCATGAAACCTACAGCTCTCAAACTACCTGGTGGTAATGGAAGCCAGAAGAAAAAGAGCTTCAAAGAAAGAAATGAGAGTTAAGTCCTTTGGATGGGGCAGGGGTGCAAGCATTGGTGCAGTATGTATCCTGCAACCCAAAAAAATATGATCCTGAGAAGGAGTTAGAGAAGACTTTTTGAAATTTATAGTGAACCTCAGGCTCTGAAGAAGGGAAATGGCAAAATTAAGATTTTATAAAAGGGTCTCTGGAGAGGACAGCTGAATCAACAGGTTGTCTAAGTAAGGAAATATTTGGATATCTCAAAACTAGAGCTTATTGGCCGCTCTGGGTCAATTCCTATCTCATTCAGTTTTCCTGCTTTAGAATCCGCATTTGCACAGTTTTGCATGATTTTGCACGTAGCGCAGCATCGGGCGTCGCTTAAATGTGTTTAAACTATTCCCGGCGCCACAAAGTCTGCTCTTCACTTTTTCCCTTAGAACTGTTCTAAATCTCAAAGTAAGCACTCTATTTTCATTCTAAAGCCCTGCAGTTGCTCATATAAGTAATCTTATAAGTAAGCACTAATAAACTAAAGCACTACACCCTCTTATACTCCCTTTAAGTACTTGGCTCCCTATTGGTCCTTTTTGATCAGTCAAAAAGTAGTTCCTTATACTATTCTGGCATATCCAAAAGTCAGTTTCGAGTTTACTCTCCAGTCCAGCTGGTGAATCTGGGAATCTTGAGGCAATGTTACAACTGCCATATGTACCACAGACCACCGTCTCCTCCTCCCAACACGCTCAAATATATGTGAGAGATGCAACTATATAGCCAAACTGGAGGCTGAGCTTTCTCAACCAAGTACTGGCACAGTCAGTCAGGAGGAGAAGGAAACCACACACACCACAAATCCAGTCTCACATAGACCTATCACAACAGAAAACCAAACACATAAACACACAAAAACATACTCGGAGGCTCTAAATAAAAATCTGCCCAAGCAGCAGAGACCTCCAAAGCAGACATCCAAGCAACTGCTACCCAACAACAATACCCACGTATCACATAGTTCACAAAGTCAGTGCGCCACACAGTCACAGCCCTTAAGGCTAAACAACACACCTAATACACTTGTAATAGGTGACTCTATTGTCAGACACACTGACGTCCCACTCACCAGGCTGAACAAGGAGATGGTCACTGTAAGCTGCCTGTTGGGTGCCAGGATCTGCCACATAACACAAGCACTCAGGTTACTCCAAAGCAAGTACAAATATGACTCCGTCATTGTCCATGCTGGTGTGAATGACCTGAGACGTACCTCCCTGGACTACATGAAAAGAGACATAGAGGAGCTCTCTGATCATGTAGCCCAGGCCAGTATGACCCTGACCTTGAGTCGCATCTTACCCTCACCAAGAATGATGCTACAGTATAAAGACAAAATTATCAATTTTAACAATTGGCTAAAGTATTGGTGTCATTCAAAGGGGATCCAGTGTCTGTCAGCCTGGGATGACATGCTCGACAAGCCACATTGCTTCGCTAGGGACCGCTTGCACCTGCCACTCCTGGGCTTTCGAATACTGGCTAAGGCTCTTGCCACCCCCATAGTGCCTTTTTTAGGCAAGGCTCAAAAGACAAACCCACCTCCATAGACAACACAAAGAAAAAGAAACTAAGGGTAATGCTGATCAACGCCAGATGTCTAAACTTCAAGATGCACACACTCGAGGCTCTCCTTAGTATGGAGAATATTGATATCTGTGCAGTAACATAAACCTGGTTCAAGGCTCCCGAGAGCACCACAGCACTACCAGGTTATACCTCATACCACGATTTTCGTCCCCAAAACTCGGACCAGACCACAAAAGGAGGGGGAGTATCCATATTCATCAAAGATACCCACACCTCCAGGTTAGTGGCACTGCATGAAGCATCGGAGACCATCCATGTGCAATTAACAGTGGGCAAAACTGCCTTCCAGTTTGTAGCCTGCTACTGGCCACCCTCCCAAACACAGGGACCCCACTCGGTTTTCCTGAGAACACTGGAGAATATGAAGATCTCTCCAAACACCATTATACTGGGTGACTTCAACTACCCAAACATAGACTGGGAGCACTATTCAAGCCCCAACACCCTTGCCCAATGGTTCCTAGAATTTATAAACTCAAATGCTATGGAACAACTGGTCACCACTCCCATAAGAGGTGAAAACATATTGGACCTGATCATCACCAACATGGGGACTCTATGTTCCATACCAGAGGTATACCCCTCATTGGTAAGATCTGACTATAAATTAATCTCACTAGACATCCATATCCCATCCCCACCCCCAGCCAAGGAAAGCACGGTGAAGAACTTCTCAAAAGCAAACTTCACATTTCTCAAAACCAAGGTGGAATCCTTCAAAGCCCCCAGGCCAGTGGAAAATACAGCCCAAACCGCAGAATCCTTTACAAACGCATTCTATGGACACCTACAGGAATGCATGGATCATGCTATCCCAAATAAAACCAAGACTCACTCCTCCAAAGGCAGGAGACCTGTCTGGTGGACCCCAGCCATAAATAAATTACACAACAGAAGGAGGAAGCTACTACATGATAGAGCAAAATCTCAAAAAGGGAAGGCATCTCTGATCAGTACTAGCAAGAAACTATGGTAGTTAGTTCAAAATGACAAAAAATACACTGAACCCACAGACATTGCCAACATCCTGGCAGACAGGTTCAGTGCAAACCCCCCCCCTTCTCCCCAAAAGAGCAAATGTCTATCCCAACAGAGTGCAGCCTCCCTGACATCACAGATGCACAGGTGAGAGCTGCCCTCTCCAAAGCAAAAAA
Source organism: Protopterus annectens (assembly GCF_019279795.1). Lineage (NCBI taxonomy): Eukaryota > Metazoa > Chordata > Ceratodontiformes > Protopteridae > Protopterus > Protopterus annectens. Next base: position 1,853,637,413 of record NC_056729.1, on the reverse strand, counting down.
TACAGCATCAATGGGACCAGACGGTGTCCCGGGCTGCATCTTACACGAACTCAAAGAAGAATTGAACCCTCACATAAAGTCACTATTCAATCTCAGCCTTACTACAGGGTATGTACCCAAGGAATGGCATACAGCAACAGTGGTCCCACTCCACAAAGGTGGTGCCACAATGGACCCCGGAAACTATTACCCTATAAGCCTGGCTAGCCTGGTCTGCAAAGCTATGGAGCGTATCATCATGAAACTCATAAACAAAGACATTGGGGACCTCCAAACATTGGATCCTACCCAATTCGACTTTGTTAAGGGCAGATCTTGCCTCTTGAACCTGGTTGACTTCTTTGAAACAGTCACCAAGGCCATAGATGAAGGGAAGGTAGTCCACACAGCCTACCTGGACCTCGCAAAAGCCTTCGACACAATACCCCACTCAGGCATCATAAATAAGCTCACCAGCTTAAATATCAACCCCTATGTCACAAGATGGGTTGCAAACTGGCTCAGTGATATAACCCACATGGTCAGAATTGCAGGTGCCATGTCAGACTCTAAACCAGTTACAAGTGACATCCCACAAGGTTCAGTCCTGGGACCTCTCTTGTTTGGTATATATTTCTCTGAGGTACAGGCTAACATGGGAGGACTATGGCTGACCAAGTTCGCAGATGACTTCAAACTGGGTGCCATCATCGACTTGCCAACTGACACAAGCATCCTCCAAAAGGGTCTCACAGAGATGGATAACTGGTGCCAGAGCCATGGCCTAAAGCTAAATGCCAAAAAGTGCATAGTCATCCCCTTTGGGAAAAACAAAGTGTCCACAAATTACCACATATGTGGTAATCCATTAAGTACGGAATAAGTAATTAGGGATTTGGGGACCCAAGTAGATAGCAATCTCTCCTTTGACAATCACATTGCCAAAGTGGTTAGAAAGACCTTCTATATAGCCCACCTTATCACGAAAGGGTTCACATCTAGATCAAGAGAGGTCATTGTGCCCCTCTACTCATCACTCATCAGGCCCATAAATGAATACAATGCCCCATTTGGGGTGTACCTTACCTGACACCTGCAGCAACTGGAAAGACCCCAAAAGTACCTCACCAAGAGGATCAAGGGACTTAAACAGATGCCTTATGCAGTTAGGCTAAAGAAACTCCAGCTCTACTCAGTTGCTTACCACCTACTCAGAGGCGATCCGTGCCTGACATATAAAGCCATGTCCAACCCAGAATTAATGGACATGCTCCACCTCAGGAAATCCAAATCCCTTATAGCTACACACTCCAGGGACTTAAACCTCAGCACAGAAATAAATAGGACATGCTGGAGGTACAGATTCGGTTTACTATTGAAATTGCGAACATCACTCGGTCGACTGTTGTATTGTCGAACGCATAAGGTCGGAAACACAAATGTCAAAGTCATTATAATCAATTGAAGAACGGTTTTAATATGGGTCGAGGTAGGTGTACAGTATTATGCCCTACTACAACCATCTTCCCTACCTCGACCCATGTTAAAACCGTTCCTCGATTGATTATAATGACTTCGACATTTGTGTTTCCGACCTTATGCGTTCAACAATACAACAGTCGACCGAGTGATGTTCGCAATTTCAATAGTAAACCGACAGATTCATATCCCAGAGGCTCCCCTCATTCTGGAACAAAATCCCAATCCATGTTAGGCAGAGTCCCTCAATGACCCTCTTCAAGAGAAATCTTGACGAGTGGATGGGAGATCGTAGGTTTACCCCTGGGATCTCTTCTGTGTCCCTACTAGACAGAGGCACAGTAAACTAACCTCAAAAGGGCTATCTTCTGAGACCTAGTATACAGAGGCACAGTCAACTAATCTAAAAAGGGTGGTGAAAACCAAACACACTCTGGCTAGGCTTATAAATGCCCTAGGGCAGATAGCCTAGTATCAACCTATGAACCTATGAACCTATATCTGAGACAAGACCTGTGTGGTAGACAGACAAAACATAACAGACAATCCTCTGGCCATCATGTGGATAGGCCCACAGTTGAGAGCTATGCAGACAGACTGCATTCCATGCCAAACTAGTATGTACACACAAACCCTGTAACACTAGTGGTATACAATGCAGATGAGAACACTATTCACACTGTCTGTAGGTCTGGAACCTTATACAGATATAGGTTCATAGGTTCATAGGTTTATACTAGGCTATCTGCCCTAAGGCATTTATAAGCCTAGCCCAAATTTTTGTGGCTTACGCCACCCCTTATATGAAAAAATACTGTGCCCATTAGTTTGTTGTGCCTCTGTCCAGCAGTGACACAGAGATGATTCCCAGGGTAAACCTATGATCTCCCATCCACAGGTCTAGATTTCTCTTGAACAGAGTCAGCGAGGTGCTCTGCCTCACATGGACCGGGATTTTATTCCACAGCATAGGGAGTCTCTGAGTGATAAATCTATCCCTCCAGCACATCCTATTTATATCCGTGCTAAGGTTTAAGTCATTTGCTCTAGTGGTTTTGGTGGATTTGGATTTTTTGAGGTGGAGCATGTCCATTAATTCCGGGTTGGACATGGCCTTGTATGTCAGGCACATGTCACCTCTGAGCAGACGGTATGTGACTGAATAGAGCTGGAGTTTCTTCAATCTGGCAGCATATGACAGATTTTGGAGTCCCTTTATCCTTTTGGTGAGGAACATTTGGGGTCTCTCCAATTGCTGCAGATGTCGGGTGAGATACATCCCGAATGGGGCATTGTACTCGATCATTGGTCTGATAAGTGAAGAGTACAGGGGAACAATGACCTCACTAGATCTGGATGTGAATCCATTCATGATCAGGTGGGCAATGTAGAAGGTCTTTCTAACCACTTTAGCAACGTGAGTGTCAAAAGAAAGGCCAGTGTCAACCTGGGTCCCCAGGTCCCTGATAACCTCTTCTGTGCTTAGTGGATTGTCACCTATATGGTAGCTTGGGGTTACCTTGTTTTTCCCGAAGGGTATGACTATACATTTTTGGCGTTTAACTTAAGGCCATGGCTCTGGCACCAGCTATCTGTTTCTGTGAGTCCCTTCTGAAGGATATCCGTGTCCGATGCACTTTCCACTATGGCGCCCAGTTTGCAGTCGTCTGCAAACTTTGTCAGCCAAAGTCCTCCCATGTTGGCCTGTACTTGAGAAGTAGATGCCAAACAATAGGGGCCAAGGACCGAGCCCTGTGGGACACCACTTGTGACCGGCTTGGAGTCTGACATAGCGCCAGCAACTCTAACCCTGTGGGTTCTGTCCTTAAGCCAGTTTGCAACCCATCTTGTGACATATGGGTTTACATTTAAGCTGGTAGTTTTTCTACAATACCCGAGTGGGGTATTGTGTAAGCCTTTGCAAGGTCAAGGTAGGCTGTATGGACTGCCTTTCCTCATCAATGGCCTTGGTGACTGTTTCGAAGAAGTCGACCAAGTTCAAAAGGCATGATCTTCCCTTGACAAAGCCAAACTGGGTCGGGTCCAATGTCTGCAAGTCCCCTATATCTTTGTTTATGAGCTCCATTATGATCCTCTCCATAGCTTTGCAGACTAGACTTGTTAAGCTTATGGGGCAGTAATTACCAGGGTCCGTGAGGCGCCTTTGTGGAGTGGGACCACAGTTGCCGTATGCCATTCCTTGGGCATGTATCCTGTGGTAAGGCTGAGATTAAACAGCTGCCTTATGTGCGGGTTTAATTCCTCATTTAGCTTGTGTAGCACACAGCCGAGGACACCATCCAGTCCCATTGATGCTGTGTTTTTAGCTTTAGAGAGAGCTTCCACCTGCATTTGAGATGTCCAGGAGGCTACACTTGGCTGGGATAGTTATCTCTCCTTGGGGGGGGGAGAGGGGGGTGAAGTTTGCACTGAACCTGTCTGCCAGTATGTTGGCAATGTCTGTGGGTTCAGTGATTTTTGTATCATTTTGGACTAATTCTGAGCATATCTGGGAGTTTCCACCCAGGTTCCTAACATAGCTGAAAAGGCCTTATGATTGTCCTTTGAATCCATGGCAATTTTTCTCTCAAAATTGGCCTTAGTTGATTTTATGAGTGCTCGTATTTTTTACTAATAATGATCAGGGTGACTTCCCTTTTATGGATTTTGTTCTGTCATGTAATAGCTTTCTCCTCTTATTGTAAAGTTTGTTAATGGCTGGGGTCCACCAGACTGGACGTTTGCCCTTTGTGGAAAGAGTCTTGGTTTTATTTGGGATTGCCTGATCCATGCAGTCCTGGAGGTGTTCATAGAAGGCATTTGTAAGGGCTTCCGCAGCTTGGGTTGTGGTTTCCACTGGCTCAGGGGCCTTGAAGGATACCACACCAGTCTTGAGTAGTGTGAAGTTTGCTTTAGAGAAGTTCTTCACTATGGTCTAGTATGTTTGGGGTGGGGGCGGGATGTGGATTTCCAGTGAGATTAGTTTATGATCAGATCTCACCAATGAGGGATATACTTCCGGTGTGGAGCATTTTGTCCCCATGTTTGTGACAATGAGATCTAGTATATTTTCTCCTCTCATGGGAACAGTGACTAGCTGTTCCATGGCATTTGAATTTATGAACTCCAGGAACCGTTGGGCTAGAAAGTTAGGGCTTGAGTAATGTTCCCAGTCTATATTCGGGTAGTTGAAGTCACCCAATATGATGGTGTTTGGAGATACATTTATACCCTCCAGTGTCTTCAGGAAGGCTGTGTGGGGTTCCTGAGTTTGAGAGGGTGGCCTGTAGCATGCTACAATTTGTAGAGCAGTTTTGCCTATGGTTAGTTGCACCTGTATGGTTTCCGAAGCATCGTGCATTGCCACCAACCTGGAGGTGTGGGTATCCTTTATGAATATGGATACACCCTCCTTTGTGGTGTGGTCCGGTTTTGGGGCGAACGCATGATATGAGGTAAAACCTAATAGTGCCGGGTGCTCTCAGGAGCCTTGAACCAGGTTTCAGTTACAGCACAGACATCGATGTTCTCCATACTGAGAAGGGCCTCGAGTGCATGCATTTTGAGATTTAGACTTCTGGCATTGAGCAGCATTACCCTCAGTTTCTTCCCATTTTTATTTTCTAGGGTGGTAGGTTTAGAATTTGAGCCTTGCCTAAAAAGGCACTATGGGGGTGGCAAGAGCCTTAGCCAATATCCGGAATCCCAGGGTGACAGGTGCAAGCCGTCCCTTGAAACAGCGTGGCTTGTCAAGCATGTCATCCCAGGCAGACAGACACTGGATCCCTTTGAATGACACCAGACATTAAGCCAATTGTTAAAGCTGATCATCTTGTCTCTATATTGTGGCATCATTCTTGGTGAAGGAAGGATACTGCTCAGG
>NC_056729.1:1853617072-1853627072 GCF_019279795.1 Protopterus annectens | reverse complement strand
GTTGAGTATGGTGTTTGTTCAGGTTTGCCAATACACCGGTCATGTTATGGCCATAGTATATTCCATGCACACATTTAACACACCTACCCATAATACATGCTGTACATGTTCATGTACTGTTGCTGTTAACTGCACTGCATCACAGTGGTCACCATGATGGTGTATCTGAAGGGTATGTCAGACTCCTGCAATATAACTAATATCCTGTTATTGCAAAATGTGTGCACAGAGATGAACATAATGGTGGGACAAATGGCTTACAGTAGGAACATGTCTGAAACATCACCCTTATAGAGTGCTACAACAGTGTATATACCGCTATTTCAATGGCAACTGTTACAAATCTACACTACGGCATATCACAATACTGCAGTATACAGTCCTTACAACCTGCAATGTGGTCCTAACATGAGCAATGAACAGTTTAATATGGAATCCTGTTAGGACAGCAAATATGGGGAATACATGCCTTTTCACAAACACTGGAAGCATATATGTGCATACACTCCAGATAACATATAATGGAACCAGCTTTTGAGGTACTGACAGCATGCATTCTTCATGAGTATGAACCTTCCAGCAAGCACAGGTCCCCAATGTCACACCAATAAATGGTCTTCTGTCCAAGACATTTGGCCATCAAATGTGCTGACTTACCTGCAACAGAGGCAGCCGTGGCTTACACACATCTTACATACCATGGCATGGATCCCATACCCAACAGGTAGCACTCAGGAGTTGGACATGTAGCCATACCTCACCATTGCATATACCATGGCAAACAGTGCAGACAGTCATGTATGTGGCAAGGATGTATGGGACAGGATTAATGTAGAAAATAAACAGATGGCTATCCAAGACAGATGACATCACATGTTGCAAACTGGTCATGCAGACTGCCTAGCAACACACCACAACACTGAGGGAGTTGCAGGAATGTCTAGCAAGTACTAGCTGTGCAGTACCCATGTTAGCAATTGCCTGGACTCTGCATAAGTGTGGCCCATGTGTGAGGGTAATCAGATGGAACAGTTGTACCACAGGAAACATTAGTCAGACCTCTCTACAGGTAGCATATGCATAACAGAAAAGGTCCCCAAAAGGCATGCATTGCAATGTGTACTGGTGTACGAAGACCACATTGGAAACCTACAGACAGTATCAATTAAGATACATGTGCTGGACAACCAACACCTCACCTCACCTCAGGCCCACAATCCCCATCTGTACCTTGCCGGTGCCAGTGTACACCTGTATGTTTGCCATTTATTAGCTGGGACTAGACTGGTACACATGGTGTTCAGTGTTTGGGACATTGCAAAATGACACACATGTGTAGGCCATAGTTTTTAAGCATCTGCAAAAAGGCTGAGGGTGGGGAGGGGGTGTTTTATCAAGACACAACAGTGCAATGAAGCAGAGATCCAAAGGATGCTATAAATGGCTGTATCTGCATACAGTCAAGGTCAGGAACTGTGGCACTCATAACCCTGACTCCACAGCAATAGTGACAGCACTTTGTGACCTCCAAACTTTGTGCACATGAGCTGACCTTGCAATCATGCAGAGTTGAGGGACATTTGCAGGGCAGACTGACCAAATACTGGCAAATGCAGATGGCCCATGCTAGTGTACCCCTCCCAGGAATAGTGACTGCTATAGTACACATAACAGTAGGTGCAACAAACCATCATGATAAGGGTGCGCACACATATGCACCCACAAAGTGTATGTATCTCAATCAGCCTCTACACAACTAACACATTTGTTTGACACTGCATTTGACTGCACAGGTCATATCTCACATATCAGGTTTGTGTAATGTTAACATCTATATGCAGCAATGTGGTCCCATGGCATATCAAGGAAGAGGGATCATGTCAATAAGTGTGTGTACACTCCCATAGCCATGGTAAGGTTTGACGGTTGTCAGTGTAATTGTATCATATTGGCCATATATGCACCACTGATGATGAGATCTGTAAATCAGGCATCAGGCATTCACAAATTACATCCGTCCACATATAATCCCAGGTATGTGTCAAACAAACACATAGGGGCTGTGAGCAGCAGAGCAAACATAACTGACACAATAATATATATTCAGCAATGATGTGTACACCTGTGAGGTATGGTGCACAGTACATGCCAGAGTGCTGAACAGGTGCACAGCAATACTGTGTACATGGGTGCAGTGTGTTCCAGGGGAAGGGGCATCACCTACTAACACAACACACGCATCACAAAGATGTATAATGTTGCTAGCAGGGATTGACTACAGCTGCACTGCATGCTTCTGAGTGCCATATGTCATGCATGTAGACAAACGGGTAATACGAGGTCTGTGTGTAATATCTTTGTGCAACCTCACCTGTAAGTGTGTGTGTGGGGGGGTTATTTTGTCTGTGTGCAATCTAGTAGAGTGGAGGGGGGTTGATGTATGTAGGATGTGTGTGTGTGTATAAGTGAGTGAGTGTGTGTGTGTGTGTGTGTGTGTGTGTGTGTGTGTGTGTGTGTGTGTGTGTGTGTGTGTGTGTGTGTGTGTGTGTATGTGTGTGTGTCCATGTATGCACATGTGTGAGTGTGGGGTTGTTCATACCTCTCAACTTCTTTTGAAATTGTGCAGTACATGGACATGGACAGACACATGAGACACCAGGAGTACATTTCTGACATGTAATCTCAGGACAGCTGATAGTATAATAAGGTCTGTAGAATGGAACAAGTATTGGCAGGGAAACTAGACACCAGGGATACTGTTATAATTGCAATCAGCAGAAAGGTGAAAGAATACCCATGTATGCAGCACTACAAATGCATTGGGAAATTACTAGACAGCACCAGAGAGTGTTTCCAAATATTACTGTAGTCCACATAAAAAGTTACTAGAGCAACAGATCTTGCATCTACTGAACAATAGTTATGAATGACACTCCAGTGCGTGACATTATTGAGTGACTGTAGTAGCCCCTAACATATGGGGGCCATGCTAAAGATGTCTGGACAAACCCAGAGTGAACACTGGATGACATCAGGGAGTCTTTGAAAAAATGACTCCAACAAAGTCAAAGAGGTAATGGAGTAACAGGTCATGCTTTATGATCACTTTTCTAGGCAATTAGAAGAATGACACATTAATGATTGGTATTATTGACTGTAATTATTCAAGACTGATGCAGGATGGTGAACTTAAGAGAATAAACTAGGGACAGTCTGTAAACTCAGGAACAGGTAAGTAGTATGGTAAAATGTGTGTGTGTGTGTGTGTGTGTGTGTGTGTGTGTGTGTGTGTGTGTGTGTGTGTGTGTGTGTGTGTGTGTGTGTATACTGTTAAGCAATGATGTACAGGTTTTAAAGTGTGTTTCTTGTTTTCCCCTTACAGGTGGTGAGGTGGGTCAGGTTCCCTCCTACAGGCAATCTGATGTTGGTGTCCATACAGACACTGAAAATGACGATAGGTGTGTTGAGGCACAGACAGGGTTGTCAGAGGCCGAAGCTGCGCCATTGTTTGACATCCTGCTGTTATCCACCTCATCCCTGCACACAGTCACAATGCCTATACATACCCCATCACCAGTGGTCATAGTAGATGGACAGTTGGCAGTTGGTGGCATGGGACAGGAAAGTATGGTATCTATGGCACGTGTGTCTGGACACAGCAGCCATAGCCAGATGTCCAGCGGGGTACCACATAAACAGATGTACAGGCGTGCTTGTTGGAGGGCTGCTGGTCATTGTGCCCCTGGCAGAAGTGCCACATCCGGTACCACCAGATGCATGTTTCAGACTGTCATGGAGGTGTAAGCACATATGGAACGGTACACCAGACAGGCTCTGAGACTGCAGAGGGCTACTCATTCAGCTGTAACTGACAACATCCATGATCTTGCAGGTGCCCTCCATTATTTTACAGAGGTCATGGATAGATGGACAGGTAAGATGGTAGGACTCGTCAACCATGGAATGTCTGTGCTCGAGCATGTAGTGGGAGTGGTGCGACAGCTATGTGGATGTCGGTCAGCCACAGCTGGTGGTCAACATGAACATGCAAGGACACCAAGCATCTCCCGTAGTGATGGTACCAGCCCCAGCACTGCAGGGGATGTTGTCCACACCACAGCAGGCCATGTGCACATGGCCCTGACCAGTTCCAGGAGGGACCTGGTTCCAGTGGACATATGTCATTATTGGGGGAGATTACCATATCATGGCTTTACCTGGATATGCCCGTGGAACCCCTGGCAGGCATAGTTCTTGTGTCCATGACTGGAGGGGTGAACTGCACACTCTGCCAGTTATGTTCTGCAGCTGTCCAACAAACACCTGTATAGGGTAGCCTCATGGCAGAACTGTGTGCATGCATACTCACGCACAATACAAACACAGCTAGGGCAACCACATACCTACACACACCACATCACCATGGCCATATCAATAATTAAACCCCCTCACTCACACACATGGTGTCAAATGTATGGTTCAGCATTGGTCTCTGGCAAACCAACAACACACCCTGTGCATATGATGATACCTGTGCCACATCTCTGTCATCCATAACATCGATGCAGGGAAAGGCTAATATGGTTCTGATGCACATGGTGACTGTACTACGGTGTACCAATGTACTGCTGTGTAACATGTTCTCAGCAGTAAAGTTTAATGCTTACATGTCAGGAAGTGTAGCTGTCCAGCCATGGTGCATTATAGCTGTTATTAACACTGAGTGATTGTGGTCTCCATAATGTAATCTGTTTGTGTTGTAGGTGTCCATGTGACAGCAGGAGGATGATCTGCTGTTGTATCCTACAAGGGGTATGGGGCTTTGGTGACACCTTGGCTGTGCCATATCGTGGGTACAGGTGAATACATGTCACAGGTCTGTATATCAGTTACTGCATGTGCAACATGGCTGATAGGTCTGAGGGTGGTGTATACAGATTAGTGTATGATGGCTGCTGTTATGAAGCCCTTCTACAGTGGACAATGGTAAGTGTACTGGGTGGCACACACCACATGTTTGTGTATAAGACACACAGAGGCTTTGGTGTTGATGCAATACACAGAGAATACTGTACACATGGATGTATGTACCTGTGCAAGGAACACATTGTAGCCTATGTAATTGGGAATTAGCCAGAATAGGCACAACACATTGGGGAATAAGCAGTCCTCTAGTTTAATGTCATTGACGATGGTACTGGCAGGGTATATGTCCCCTTCCCCAATATGGTGCAATCCTCAACTCAGTAAACCTAGGTGTGCTGGTGTGGGTGGCACAGTCCTACCCTTTGGAGGGTGAGAGGTGCTGTAGAACCACAGATAGTGTAATAGACAACTACCTAACCTGTTAACATGAACTGTACAGTATTACGTTCAACTAAGTGGGGGGATACACTTAACAGTAACTGCAATGACGGTGGCTGTGTCCACAACAGCTACACCCAGCTATATATACCAACCCCAGTATCGCTGCACAGCTATGCAGTGGGGAAGAGGGCATTTATACATCTACCACTAGTTGTGATGGAATGTATGTCCACAGGATGATACCTGTGAAATGTTAGCATATGCCAGGCAGTTGTCGGACAGATGACCTCCTGGGACATGCATATTCTGCAAATGGAAGTAGATTCCTTCACATACACACACACTCTTACTTGGCAACACTGGGACTAGACCCCTACCTATGTATGTAGTGCTACTGATGTGTGTGTGGCTTTAATTGCACACACCACACAGCTTTTAGGATGAGGTGTGTTCCAAGTTACATGTTACATGAAGAAGATCCCCAGGCCTGTACAGTATGGTAATGGGGATGTACTGGTTGTTTATGGACAATACATAGTGTGACATACCATCATATACACATTGACAAACACATAACAGTCAGACACACATCTGAGAGACCTGGGCTTATCAGTGCTAACTACCTTGTCAGTGTGCCCATTGTGTTACAGATATGTTGCACACAGCACATGCATAACTGAGCTGGATAGTGTTATCAGTTACCTGTATGGTTGATGGTGACAGTGGTCCCCATATATTGGAACATGGGACATGAACCGGGGTTACTATGGTGTAAAGACAGTATACCCATCACCCACACCTGACAGTGGATATTGTACACACTGAAACCCATGATAACACTCTGACATACCCACCATCACACATTGACCAGGACTGCAATACAACCCCTTGTTCACCCCAAGTGTGCTACTACAGAGATATACATCTAATACACATGCCACAGGCATAGTAGGGTGATGCATTGTCATGCCTCTCCTATGATCAGCAACATCACTATCCCTAATACTGTGTGGCAATGCATATTGTAATAGGAGAATGTGGCCTCAGAATGCTGTACCCTACATATATACACACATACACACACTTGCCAGAACTCAGTGGGTATCCCATACCTATCAACTCATTTGTACAACAGTGTTGTGCTGGTACTGCAAGGCCCAGGTAGCCCTTAGGGAGAAGAGTGTAACAAGGTGCATGTACTGTCTGGTACAGCAGCAGCCACATCTAACTATGGCAATGGGGGGTGTGGTGGGTGTGAAGGGCTTCAGGGTATTCTCAACTACAGGTCTACAAACACACAGACACTGATATTCTCAGTAATGCACACATACACATTTGTCAGTACTGGGGTGCATCGGTGCAGGTGTTCATAGGTGTGTACCAGGCTATTGTCCATGGAAAGATGGGAAGTGTAGGGGATGTGCGTACAGTGGTATTATGCCACCTGCCATGTGCCCGCTGGCCATCTATCAACAGATAATACCACAGGGGTGATCCTCAGGATGAGAATTACATGCATCAGCCAATCATCTGGTTGCCTCTTGCAGAGTGCCAGGGAGGTGCTCCAGCTGACATGTATGCAACATGTATAGGTTCATAGGTTCATAGGTTCATACTAGGCTATCTGCCCAAGGGCATTTATAAGCCTAGCCCATAGTTATGTGGCTTTCGCCACCCCTTTAGTTTGAATAAAAACTATGCCTATCATTTTTCTGTGCCTCTGTCAAGCAGTGACACTGAAGTAATCCCTGGGGTATATCTGCGATCTCCCATCCATTGGTCAAGATTCCTCTTGAACAAGGCCAGCAGTGCTCTGCCTCACATGTACGGGATTTTGTTCCACAGCATAGGGAGTCTCTGGGTGATGAATCTGTCCCTCCAGCACGTTCTATTTATAACGTGTCAAGGTTAAGTCTCCGCCCTTGTGGTTCTGAGGGATCTAGATTTTTGAGGTGAAGCATATTCATCAAATCTGGGTTTGACATGGCCTTATATGTCAGGCACAGGTCACCTCTGAGCAAGCGGTATGAGACTGAATAAAGCTGGAGTTCTTTCAGTCGGCAGCATAAGACATATTTTGAGACCCTTTATCCTTTTGGTGAGGTGAGGAACTTTTGGGGCCTTTCAAGCTGCATCAGGTGTCTGGTCAGATACATTCCGAATGGGGCATTGTACTCAATCATAGGTCTAATGAGTGATGAGTACAGGGGCGATGACCTCCCTTGATCTAGATGTGAATCCCTTCATGATCAGGTGGGTGATATAGAAGGTTTTCCTAACTACTTTAGCAACATAGTGTCAAGCGAAGACTACTGTCAACTTGGGTCCCCAGATCCCTGATGACTTTTTCTGTGCTCAGTGGATTGTCACCTATATGGTAGCTAGGGGTAACCTTGTTTCCCGAAGGGTATGACTATGCATTTTTGGCGTTTAACTTCAGGCCATGGCTCTGGCACCAGTTATCCGTTTCTGTGAGGCCCTTCTGGAGGATATCTGTGTCAGATGTGTTTTCGACTATGGCCCAGTTTGCAGTCATCTGCAAACTTTGTCAGCTCATAACCCTCCTGTGTTTGCTTGTACTTCAGAAAAGTAGATGCCGAACAAGAGTGGACCAGGACTGAGCCCTGTGGGACACCACTTGTGACAGGCTTTGGAGTCTGACATGGCTCCAGCAACTCTGACCCTGTGGGTTCTGTCGCTTAGCCAGTTTGCAACCCCATCTTGTGATGTATGGGTTTACATTCAAGCTGATGAGTTTTCGATGATACCTGAGTGGGGTATTGTGTCAAGGCCTTTGCCAGGTCGGGTAGGCTGTATGGACTGCCTTTCCCTCATCAATGGCCTTGGTGACTGTCTCGAAAAAGTCAACCAAGTTTAAGAGGCAGGATCTGCCTTTGACAAAGCCAAACTGGGTTGGATCCAAAGTCTGCAAGTTCCCTATGTCTTTATTTATGAGTTCCATTATGATCCTCTCCATGGCTTTGCAGATAAGGCTTGTCAAGCTAATGGGACGGTAATTTCCAGGGTCTGTGGAGGCACCGCCCTTATGAAGTGGGACCACAGTCGCCGTGCGCCACTCCTTGGGTACGTATCCTGAGGTGAGGCTAAGATTAAACAGCTGTCTTAACTGTGGGTTTAATTCCTCGTTGAGTTCATGAAGCACACAGCTGGGGACACCATCCGTATATGTATTACATAACATGGTCAGTGTCTGTCTTGGAGACCTGTACCCAAGCATGTTCTGTTGACTGTGGTAGTGTAGTTGAGGTATGCATGGCATGTGGTGCATACAGGGTGTGGATTCCTAGCGGTGGCATTCATAACACAGCTGGGAATACATGTCAGTGTCAGTCAAGCATAGATTGCCTGTAAGTAGCCAAGATGGATACCTGACATCTGCACATCTGTACAAAGGACAGACAGACATCAGCTAGCCAACTAGACATGCATTAAGATGAATGTGTTGACAGATAGACTTCTGATACCAATAGGTGTGCCATTACTACATGACGCCAGCCCTCATTGACATGTGCTATACACACAGGAGTCTACAGTTATTTTCCACATGTCAGATCATTATCCAGTTAGAAAAATATTTAATGAGAGACAGCTCTCACACCAGAAACATGACAGTGAGGACTCAGAGTCCATCTTTGCATGCAGGGGTGTTTGCAGATTGTAGTACTGGAACCAATCTACTCTTACTTGGTAAAGCACTGTCAACAGTAGTAACATAATGATACACTATATGCCAGTGTGACTGCATATAACCTGAGATAGTACCCATGTATGTAACACATTCAAATGGAAAAGAGTGTTGTACAAGCCATATATACTCAAGTGTCCCAGACAGTAGACTTATACCCCTTGCTACTGTAATGACAGCACATAGACACGTTATGTACATGGCATTAAATACACTTATTAAAGATGTCATTACCCTGCTATTTTATCAGAATGGAATGTGATCACTGGTTACCCATGCTGAGCAATGCTTAGCAGGTTTCAGCATTGCTTAAATGTAAATGCTGAGCAGATCTGCGCACTGGTAAGGGAAGCCTACATGGTGTAAGTGCCTGTACGTTTAACCATACGTTAACACAGCTTAGCTTCATGCAAACCTGCGCAAACCCACTTAAGGCTACTGAAAACTGCCTTAACCACTCTGTATCCAACAGCCCTTTTTCTGCCCAGCAGCAAAATAAACAGCCCTTGCAGGTCTTGAACCCAAGGACCCTGTTCACTATAGTCATAGCAGTTAACCACTAAGTCATCAAAGTTGTGAAAACAGTTGCTGTTTTGCTAATATATCTATCAGTACACATGCTGAATAGTATTGAACAACTGCAATCACTTCTAAAATTGCATAGTACTTATTAGCAATAATACTGTTGAATCATGTATGTTGTTATATTTAAATATGCACATATCAGATAAATACGGTGTGAGACATCTGCGAAGGTATACACAACAGTAATGTTTACACATAAGAATATGGATATAAATATATATATATATATATATATATATATATATATATATATATGTGTGTATGTATAAAAAGGCCTTTGCCAGGTCGAGGTAGCTGTATGGACTGCCTTTCCCTCATCAATGGCCTTGGTGACTGTCTCGAAAAGTCAACCAGTTTAAGAGGCAGGATCTGCCTTTGACAAAGCCAAACTGGGTTGGATCA
>NC_056729.1:1853539572-1853612072 GCF_019279795.1 Protopterus annectens | reverse complement strand
TGGCAAAGGCTCTTGCTACCCCCATAGTGCCTTTTTTAGGCAAGGCTCAAAAGACAAACCCACCTCCATAGGTATCACGAGGGATAAGAAACTAAGAGTAATGCTACTCAACGCCAGAAGTCTAAACCTCAAGATGCACACACTCGAAACTCTCCTTAGCATGGAGAACATCGATATCTGTGCAGTAACAGAAACTTGGTTCAAGGATCTTGAGAGCACCCCAGCACTACCAGGTCATACCATGCTTTTTGGCCCCAAAACTTGGACTGAACCACAAAAGGAGGGGGAGTATCAATATTCGTCAAAGATACCCACACCTCCAGGTTGGTGGCACAGCACGAAGCATCAGAGACTATCCATGTGCAACTAACAGTGGGTAAAACTGCCTTCCAGTTTATAGCCTGCTACAGACCACCCTCCCAAACCCAGGAACCCCACTCGGCCTTCCTGAGAACATTGGAAAATATGAAGGTCTCTCCAAACACCATTATATTGGGTGACTTCAACTACCCAACCATAGACTGGGAGCATTACTCTAGCTCCAACACCCTAGCCCAAAGGTACTTAGAATTTATAAACTCAAATGCTATGAAACAACTTGTTATCACTCCCACAAGAGGGGAAAACATACTGGACCTGATCATCACCAACATGGGGACTCTATGCTCCAGACCAGAAGTGTATCCCTCACTGGTAAGATCAGACCATAAACTAATCTCACTGGATATTCACATCCCGACCCCACCCCATGCCCAGAAAACCACAGTGAAAACTTCTCTAAAGCAAATTTCACACTCCTCAAAGCCAAGGTGGAATCCTTCAAAGCCCCCGGGCCTGTGGATAATACGGCCCAGACAGCAAAATCCTTTTAAACACATTCTATGAACACCTTCAGGAATGCATGGATCATGCAATCCCAAATAAAACCAAGACCCAATCCTCCAAAGGCAGATGTCCTGTCTGGTGGACCCCAGCCATAAACAAACTATACAATAGAAGGAGGAAGCTACTACATGATAGAGCAAAATCCCAAAAAGGGAAGGCATCTCTGATCAGTATTAGCAAAAAATTCTGGGCACTCATAAAATCGTCTAAGGCCAGCTTCGAGAGAAAAATTGCACAGGACACTAAGGATAATCACAAGGCTTTCTTTAGTTATGTTAGGAACCTGGGGGGGAATTCCCAGATATGCTCAGAATTAGTCCAAAATGACAAAAAATACACCGAACCCTCAGACATTGCCAACATCCTAGCTGACAGGTTCAGCGCAAACTTCTCCCCCCTCTCCCCACAAAAAGGGCTAATATCTATCCCAGCAGAGTGCTGTCCCCCTGACATCTCAGATGCTCAGGTAAGAGCTGCCCTCTCCAAAGCAAGAAACACAGCATCAATGGGACCAGATGGTGTCCCGGGCTGCTTCCTACATGAACTCCAAGAAGAGCTAAACCCAAACCTAAAACTACTGTTCAATCTCAGCCTTACTACAGGATATGTACCCAAAGAGTGGCATACAGCAACAGTGGTCCCTCTCCACAAAGGTGGTGCCTCAACGGATCCTGGAAACTATCACCCCATAAGTCTCACTAGCTTGGTCTGCAAAGCTATGGAAAGGATCATTATGGACCTTATAAATAAAGATATTGGGGACCTGCAGACACTGGATCCTACCCAGTTCGGCTTTGTTAAGGGCAGATCCTGCCTCTTGAACCTGGTTGATTTCTTTGAAACAGTCACCAAGGTCATTGACAAGGGGAAGGTGGTCTACACAGCCTACCTGGACCTTGCAAAAGCCTTTGATACAATACCCCACTCGGGCATTATAGATAAGCTCACCAGCTTAAATATAAACCCCTATGTCACTAGATGGGTTGCAAACTGGCTCAAGGACAGAACCCACATGGTTAGAATAGCTGGAGCCATGTCAGACTCCAAACCAGTTACAAGTGGCATCCCACAAGGCTCAGTCCTGGGACCTCTCTTGTTCGGTATATATTTCTTGGAGGTACAGGCCAACATGGAAGGACTGTGGCTGATGAAGTTTGCAGATGACTGCAAACTGAGCGCCATAATAGACTCTCCAGCCGACACAAACATCCTCCAAAAGGGCCTCATAGAAACAGACAACTGGTGCCAGAGCCATGGCCTCAAGCTAAATGCCAAAAAGTGTATAGTCATCCCCTTTGGCAAAAACAAAGTGCCCACAAATTACCACATAGGTGGTAATCCATTAAATACAGAAGAAGTAATTAGGGACCTGGGGACCCAAGTTGATAGCAATCTCTCATTTGACAACCACGTGGCCAAAGTGGTTAGAAAAACATTTTATATAGCCCACCTAATCATGAAGGGATTCACATCTAGATCAGGGGAGGTCATCGTGCCTCTTTACTCATCCCTCATCAGGCCCATAATTGAGTATAATGCCCTTTTAGGATGTACCTTACCAGACACCTGCAGCAACTGGAAAGACCCCAAAAGTACCTCACCAAGAGGATCAAGGGCTCAAACAGATGCCGTATGCTGCCCGGTAAAGAAACTCCAGCTCTACTCAGTGGCATACCGCCTGCTCAGAGGCGATCTGTGCCTGACGTATAAAGCCATGTCCAACCCGGAATTAATGGACATGCTGGACCTCAGAAAATCCAAATCCCATCGAGCTCTGGAGGGACTTGAACCTCAGCACTGAAATAA
Organism: Protopterus annectens; assembly: GCF_019279795.1. Classification (NCBI taxonomy): domain Eukaryota; kingdom Metazoa; phylum Chordata; order Ceratodontiformes; family Protopteridae; genus Protopterus; species Protopterus annectens. The sequence continues at coordinate 1,853,609,381 of NC_056729.1, read as the reverse complement.
ATAGGACATGCTGGAGGGAACAGATTCATAACCCAGAGGCTCCCTTCACTCTGGAATAAAATCCCAGTCCAGGTTAGGCAGAGTCCCTCATTGACTCTCTTCAAGAGGGATCTTGATGAGTGGATGAGTGGATGGGAGATCGTAGGTTTACCCCGGGTATCACTTCTGTGTCACTGTTAGACAGTGGCACAGTATACTAACCTTGAAAAAGGGCATAGCAAAATTCATTTAATATGGGTGGCGAAAGCCATACACACTCTGGATAGGCTTATAAATGCCCTAGGGCAGATAGCCTAGTATGAACCTATGAACCTATGAACCTATGAACCTATCAAACTACCATCTGTGATGCTGTTTGCTAAACAACGACATGAAGGCCTGCTCACAGTGAATGAAAGAAGCCAACACCCACATGATGTTCCAAGTTATAGGAGTGTGTTTCCATGCAATTGGCTATGGGAATGTTACTACAGCTGTTCCATATGCAATCAACTTGTGGGGGACTGCAATTCATGCAAAGGCCATCAGCTGTTCATGAGCATCACTTACAAAACACAAGCTGCTGCCTAAGCAAAGCAGATGTACTTCTCCACATCCACCAGAGAGGGAGTGAGAGAGAGACAGACAGAGACAAAGTAAGACAGGTGGGAGAGTAAAAGCTATGCATGTTTGTGTCACACACTTACCAGTACAGGGTTTCAAACCCCTGCCTGACTATGTATTGCTATTACATTTCTATGCAGTTATTGCATGCGCCACAAAGCTTACATGGTGGACAGCTGTCCAAAGGTATATTTGATGGTTAGTGACATCAGCAACATTGATAAAGGAGGGATTAGGTAGGTGTAGTACATGTGCCTGTCCACAACAGCAGGTGTCAAGAATGACACAATCACACTCTCTCAGGGACTCACACACATTATCACAGTTGGCAGGATCAGGATTAGAATTTCTAACTAACTAGTTTGCTACACTACAGTATTATGAAGACATCACATGCACCACAGAGGTTATCAGGCTGATATATGGGCAAAGGGTATGTCAAGGTGTCTGACATCAGAAGGCATGCTTCAGTAGGGCAATGGGAGGTGTAGTGAGTGTGAATAGCATCCAAATCATTATACTCCACACACAGACACAGGTTTGCCAGTACTGACATGCATGGGTACATTGCTTCACAGCTGTGTAGTGATTGACTATGCCAGAAGGCTGTAAAAGGCTAGGCAAAGGGTATACCTTGGCATCAGGCCACATGACAATGGTCTGCAGTGTGGCTCAGGGGTGTAGTCTCTGGATTGGTCCACACAGGTGGATACTGTATTCACCATACACTCATCTGGGTTACTATTGTGGGTGGACAGTGCTGTGCAATGCTTGCCATGTATGTGTTCTATATTCCATAACATGGATAGAGTCTGGGATGTGCACACTTCCCACATGCATGTTCTGTGACATGTGGAAGTGTACCTGGGGTGTCTGGGGATTGTTTTGTGGACAAATTGTCATCATCTGATGTACCATTCCTGACCTCATGTGGTGAGAACTGGCAATGGAAACCAGGTTGAACCTGCACCTACATTGACAGCATGATACAGATATTCACTAGTGGTAGTGACATCTGTCCATACAGGGCATGTGTGTAAGGCATGGTATTTCCTTTGTGGGTTACATTTGCTGACTCTACAGTTGTTGCAGGTGTACAGTGGGGAACATAGCAAAGGACCACTGTATGCAATTTTTTTGCCTATTGTAGGGATGGGACAGTGTGCCATGTCCTCCGTCGTCCACTGCAATCACACCATGGTTACTATCTGTGGGGAATTTGCAGGGAACTACCAACATAATGGTTGTTGCCTAGCCAAGTGTGTTTGTGTATGAGACATGGGTGGAGAGCGTTCTCTGGTTAATACAAGGGTTGCCTATATTGCTCCCCAATCCATGATGTCACATGTAGGGGTATGGATTGTCTACACCATCCTCTCTGCTGTTTGACATCTGTTGTCCTTGTAAGGTGGACATTGTGACATATAATAGGCCCACCATATAAGAAATTTGCAAAATCCACTTCACAATGAGTCCTGTTATTACAGACTCATAGCTATCTTCACACAGGATACTGATGCCACACACACACAAATACAGAGTCTCACAGTTATCATGTCTTGGGTTAGAACTCCTACCTAACTAGTACATCACACTATGGCATTATGCAGTTATAGCATGCGCCACAAGCTTACTGGGTTACTCCTTCCCCAAAGGTGTATTTCAAAGTGAATGACATCAGCAGGCTTGTCAAAGTAGGGCAATGGAAAGTGTAGTTCATAGGTTCATAGGTTGGTACTAGGCTATTGGCCCTAGGGCCTATACAAGCCAAACCATGACAATTCCCTGGCTATTTCTTCCCACAATATTTACTTCCCTGGACCCATGAATAGCAGGGAGACTGACATGATCCCCAGGGTGAATTTCCTATCTCCCATCCAATTGTCAAGGTTCCTTTTGAAGAGGGCCAAAGAGGCACTCTGCTTGACATGTATGGGCAGTCTATTCCAGAGTCCGGGGAGTCTCTGGGTCAGGAACCCATACCTCCAGCATGTTTTACTCATTGTGATGATAAGGTTTGGATCCCTGGAGCTTGTGGCTCTGAGGGATTGGGATTTCTTTAAGTGTAGCATATCCAACAGCTTTGGGTTTGGCATGGCCTTGTATGTTAAGCAGAGATTGCCTCTGAGTAGACGATATGTGACAGAGTATAGCTGGATGATTTTCAGATGGTCAGCATAGGGCATCTGCTTTAGGCCTGTGATTCTTTTAGTGAGGTATTTCTGCAGCCTTTCTAGTTGTTGCAGATGTCTTGAGAGGTACATACCAAACTGGGCATTGTATTCTATACCGGGTCTACTGAGAGATGACTACAGTGGGACAATGACCTCCTTTTTTTCTGGGTGAAAAGCCCTTAGTGATGAGGTGTGCCACATAGGCAGATTTCCTGACTGTTGTGGCAATTTGGTTATTGAAAGTGAGACCACTGTCCACCTGTGCCCCTAAGTCTTTTATCACACTTTTGGTGTATAGTGTACTGCCACTTATGTGGTACTTCACGGGTACATGTTTCTTCCCAAAGGGGATAACTATGCATTTCTTGGCATTGAGCTTGAACCCATTGTTCTGGCACCAAGCATCTGTTTCTGTAAGCCCTTTTGTAGAATATCCACATCATTTGGGGATTCAATATTGGCTCCCAGTTTGCAGTATTTTGCGACCTTTGTTAGCCAGAGTCCCTTAGTGTTGGCCTGTACTTCAGAGCAGTAGATGCCAAACAAGAGCGGTCCTAGGACCGAACCCTAAGGTACTCCAGATGTCACTTGTCTGGAGCTGGATTTGGAGTCACCTACTTTTACAGTGTGAGTTCTGTCATAAGCCATTTGGCAACCCATTAAGTGATGTAGGGATTAATGCCCAGCTTAGTAAGTTTATCTGTAATTCCAGACTAGGGGATGGTGTCCAAGGCCTTGGCAAGGTCCAGATAGGCTGTGTGAACCATGTTACCCTCATCCACAGCTCTGGAGACTGATTCAAAGATGTCAATCAGGTTCAGGAGACATGATCATCCCTTCACAAACTCAACCTGGGTGGGGTCCAGTGTTTGCAGGTTGCCACTGTCTTTGTTTATAAGTTCCATGATAATACATTCCATGGCCTTGCAGATCAGGCTCGTCAGACTGATGGGGCAGTAGCTCCCAGGATCCAAGGTGGATCCCCCCTTGTGGACTGGGATAACTGTAGCTGTGTGCCACTCAGTGAGCATGAAGCCTGAGGTGTGGCAATGATTAAACATGGCATGTAGGTGAGGTGCCAGTTCATTTCGTAGTTCATGTAGTGCACAACCTGGAATGTTGCCTGGTCCCATGGATGCTGTTTTCTTAGCTCTGGAGAGTGTGCTTTTACCTGTGTGGCTGTTATTATCGAAATCTGGCAATCTTTTGGTAGTGACATGAGCCCTTTAGGGGGTGGGAGGGGGTGCAGTTGGCACTGAATCAATCTGCCAGGATATTAACAGTATTCTTGGGATCGGTATATTTAATGCCATTCTGTTTTAGCTCAGAGCAGATTTGAGCATTGCCATTTAGATTGCTGACATAGCTATAGAACGGCTTGCAGTTGTCTTTGGAAACTTTGGCTACATTATGTTCGGAACTAGCTTTGGAGGATTTTATGAGGGATCTCAGCTTCTTACTGAGGCTGGTAAGAGAGTTTATTGCATCCTGGAATTTTCCTCTTTTCTATAACAGTTTCTTCCTTTTGTTGTAAAGTTTGTTTATGGCAGGGAACCCCCACATTGACTTCCTTTTCCTGAAGAGGAACATCTTGGTTCTATTTGGGATGGTATGATTCATACATGAGTGGTTGTGCTCATACAGTGCCTTAGTGTAGGATTCACCAGTCGACCTTTCAGTTCCCATCTGCATGGGTGTCATAAAGTTTGTCATGTCTGACTTCTGTAGCATGAAGTTGGCTTTGGAGACTTTTTATACAAGGTTTCTTTACTGGGGTGTGGTGAAGGGATGTGGATGTCAAGGATGATTAGCTTATGGTCAGGCCTGACCACCGATGGGGTGACCATAGCTGTGGAGCATTGATTTTCCATATTGGTAATAACCAGGTCTAGGATATTGTAGCCCCTGGTGGGACTATAGGTTAGTTGATCCAGGACATTGGGAATTATGACTTCCAAGAACCATTGGGCAAAGGTGTTGGTACATGAGTAGTTTTCCCAGTTAATGGCAGGGTAGTTGAAATCACCCAGTATTAGGGTGTTTGGTTGTATCTTAATATTTTCCAGTATGTTTAGAAAGGTGTAGTGAGAATCATGGGGCATGGTGGGGGATCTGTAGCATGCAATACAATTTGGATTGCAGTCTTAACTAGAGTTAGTTGTACCGGGAGAATTTCAGACACATTGTGTTGGGCAAGTAAGCTGGTGGTCTGAATATCCTTGGTGAATATGGGCACTCCTCCACCTTTAGTGTTTCGGTCCTGGTTTGGTGGCTGACAGGTGTGGTAAGAGCTGTACCTGGTATTGCAGGGCTGCTCTCTGAAGCCTTGAAATAGGTCTCTGTTACTGCACAGATATTGATGTCCCTAGTGACTGTGAATGCCCACAAAAGCATTGATCCCCCCCCACACACACACACATACACACACACACACACACACACACACGCACAGTCTCACAGTTGCCATGGCTGGGATTAGAACTTCTACCTAACTAGTACATCACACTATAGCATTATGCAATTATAGCATGTGCCATGGAGCTTATTGGGTTACTCTTTCCCCAAAGGTGTATTTCAAAGTGAATGATATCAGCAGGCTTGCCAAAGTAGGGCAATGGAAATTATAGTGACTGTGAATGGCCACAAAAGCATTAATCCCTACACATATAAATAAACACACACACAGAGTTTCACAGTTGCCCTGTCTGTGATTAGAACTCCTACCTAACTAGTACATCACACTACAGCATTATGCAGTTATAGCATGCATCACAGAGCTTACTAAGGTACTCTTTCTCCAAAGGTGTACTTCAAGGTGAATGACAGCAGGCTAGCCAAAGTAGGGCAATGGGGAGTGTAGTGACTGCGAATGGCCACAAAAGCATTGATCCCTACACACACACACACACACACACACACACACACACACACACACACACACAGTTGCCATGTCTGGGATTAGAACTCCTACCTAACTAATACTTCACACTATAGCATCACACAGTTATAGGATGCACAAGAGAGCTTATAGGGCTACTTCTTTCCCAAAGGTGTATTTCAGGGTGAATGACATCAGCAGGCTTGCCAAAGTTGGGCAATGGGTTGTGTAGTGACTGTGAATAGTCACAAAAGCATTGATCCCTACACACACACACACACACACACACACACACACACACACACACACACACACACACACATACACATGCACAATCAACCAACCAACCACACACACACAGTCTCACAGTTGCCATGTCTGGGATTAGAACTCCTACCTAACTAGTACATCACACTATATCATTATGCAGTTATAGCATGCACCAAGAAGCTTATAGGGCTACTCCATCACCAAAGGTGTATTTCAAGGTGAATTACATCAGCAGACTTGCCAAAGTAGGACAATGGGGAGTGCAGTGTGTGTGCATGGGTCATAAACCATTCATCTGGAAGCAGACACATAACATTCAGTCAAACACAGGTTTAAATTTAACAGGTATGTGTATACAACTGCTAGATGAATAATGACTTGTACAGTCATGTTACACAGTTATCACAAGCACCACAGACACTGTAGTGCTGAGGGATACCAGAGGCAAATGTCTACAGTGATCAACATTTACACATCATGTGGTTTTAGCCAATTGGATGTGTGCTGGGTGGGACAGGCCTCATGATGGGAGGCTCTTTGTCACTTTCTGTCACTCTCTTCCACACATTTATGTATGTGTAAGTTTGGCCTATTATAGTGTGTTGTCCTTGGATATAAGTGTGTATTCCTATCCAATGTGTGTGCAAAGCATGAGTGGTGTGCAATGTGGAGTGTGTGCACAAACATCTGCGACTGTCAGATATGTATAGTCCACTGTTGTTGCCAGACATGATCTTCATTTCTCTAAGTGTGGGAGCATGCCCAGTATGACCTTTCATTATTTTGTTGTCAGACATGGGCTTCATTTCTCTGAGTGTGGGAGCATCCCCAGTACAACCTTCTGTATTCAATGTGTGAATCCATTCCAGGTAGGTTGTACTCCAGTGCAGGCTTTTGTGTTCTACACCTACAGCTAGCAACCTGTTTCTGCAGAATATCTGTAGATCGGTTGACAATATGGGGTCACAATGGAAAAAGGATAGTGGGATACTTTATGTAATTATGTCTGTGCTGCTTCTGCTACATGGTTTTGCTGTTAGCAGAGATATTCAGACATATGTTCTGTGATGTTTTATGCCATCAACTACTGTCAGGTATAGGAGATGAGAAAATATACTAGATCTCATTATCACAAACATGGGGACAAAATGCTCCACACCAGAAGTATATCCCTCATTGGTGAGATCTGATCATAAACTAATCTCACTGGAAATCCACATCCCGCCCCCACCTCAAACAAAAAAGACCACAGTGAAGAACTTCTCTAAAGCAAACTTCACACTACTCAAGACTGGTGTGGTATCCTTCAAAGCCCCTGAGCCAGTGGAAACCACAACCCAAGCTGCGGAAGCCCTTACAAATGCCTTCTATGAACACCTCCAGGACTGCATGGATCAGGCAATCCCAAATAAAACCAAGACTCTTTCCACAAAGGGCAAACGTCCAGTCTGGTGGACCCCAGCCATTAACAAACTTTACAATAAGAGGAGAAAGCTATTACATGATAGAACAAAATCCATAAAAGGGAAGTCACCCCTGATCATTATTAGTAAAAAAATACGAGCACTCATAAAATCAACTAAGGCCAATTTTGAGAGAAAAATTGCCATGGATTCAAAGGAAAATCATAAGGCCTTTTTCAGCTATGTTAGGAACCTGGGTGGAAACTCCCAGATATGCTCAGAATTAGTCCAAAATGATACAAAATCACTGAACCCACAGACATTGCCAACATACTGGCAGACAGGTTCAGTGCAAACTTCACCCCTCCCCTAAAGGAGAGATAACTATCCCAGCGGAGTGTAGACTCCCAGACATCTCAAATGCGCAGGTGAAAACTGCTCTCGCTAAAGCTAAAAACACAGCATCAATGGGACGGATGGTATCCCCGGCTGTGTGCTACATGAGCTAAATGAGGAATTAAACCGCACATAAGGCAGCTGTTTAATCTCAGCCTTACCACAGGATACATGCCCAAGGAGTGGCGTCGGCAACTGTGGTCCCACTCCACAAAGGTGCCTCTACGGACCCTGGTAATTACCGCATAAGCTTAACAAGTCTAGTCTGCAAAGCTATGGAGAGGATCATAATGGAGCTTATAAACAAAGATATAGGGACTTGCATACATTGGACCGACCCAGTTTGGCTTCAAAGGGAAGATCATGCCTTTTGAACTTGGTCAACTTCTTGAAACAGTCACCAAGGCCATTGATGAGGGAAAGGCAGTCCATACAGCCTACCTTGACCTTGCAAAGGCTTACACAATACCCCACTCGTATTGTAGAAAAACTTACCAGCTTAAATGTAAACCCATATGTCACAAGATGGGTTGCAAACTGGCTTAAGGACAAAACCCACAGGGTTAGAGCTGCTGGCGCTATGTCAGACTCCAAGCCGGTCACAAGTGGTGTCCCACAGGGCTTGGTCCTTGGCCCCCTATTGTTCGGCATCTACTTCTCAGAAGTACAGGCCAACATGGGAGGACTTTGGCTGACAAAGTTTGCAGACGACTTCAAACTGGGCGCCATAGTGGAAAGTGCATCGGACACGGATATCCTTCAGAAGGGACTCATGGAAACAGATAGCTGGTGCCAGAGCCATGGCCTGAAGTTAAACGCCAAAAATGTATAGTCATACCCTTTGGGAAAAACAAGGTATCCCAAGCTACCATATAGGTGGCAATCCACTAAGCACAGAAGAGGTTATCAGGGACCTGGGGACCCAGGTTGACAGTGGCCTTCTTTTGACACTCACGTTGCTAAAGTGGTTAGAAAGACCTTCTACATTGCCCACCTGATCATGAAGGATTCACATCCAGATCTAGTGAGGTCATTGTTCCCCTGTACTCTTCACTTATCAGACCAATAATCGAGTACAATGCCCCATTGGGATGTATCTCACCCGACATCTGCAGCAATTGGAGAGACCCCAAAAGTTCCTCACCAAAAGGATAAAGGGACTCCAAAATCTGTCATATGCTGCCAGATTGAAGAAACTCCAGCTCTATTCAGTCGCATACCATCTGCTCAGAGGTGACATGTGCCTGACATACAAGGCCATGTCCAACCCGGAATTAATGGACATGCTCCACCTCAAAAAATCCAAATCCACCAAAACCACTAGAGCAAGCGACTTAAACCTTAGCATGGACATAAATAGGATGTGCTGGAGGGATAGATTTATCACTCAGAGACTCCCTCTGCTGTGGAATAAAATCCCGGTCCATGTGAGGCAGAGCACCTCGCTGGCTCTGTTCAAGAGAAATCTTGACCTGTGGATGGGAGATCGTAGGTTTACCCTGGGAATCATCTCTGTGTCACTGCTGGACAGAGGCACAACAAACTAATGGGCACAGTATTTTTTCATATAAGGGGTGGTGTAAGCCACAAAAATTTGGGCTAGGCTTATAAATGCCTTAGGGCAGATAGCCTAGTATAAACCTATGAACCTATGAACCTATATATATTTGCTTGCAGTAATTTCCTAATGAACACAGGGTGAATGAAGTTGTGTCCAGTGGGTTCAGGTGCCTAGACAGTGAGACATTTCCCTGTGGTACACTTGACTGGGGACACATGGCTGAAGTGACATTCAGCTGCAGAGAAATATGGCTGTTTGCAAATTCCCTGTGGGCAAAGTGAAGCATACACTGGCATGCCCACAGCTTTAATAACCAAGTGCACAGGGGGCAAACAATGTGCATGGTCTCCAAGGGAACATGAGACAGCAGGCAATATGGCAGGCATCAGCAGCTGGCTGGCCAAAGGGCATGTCAGTGGCTGTAAAAATGAGGGGTACAATGGGCAGTGCCTTTATAATTGAAGTGTGTGGACCACTGCCCCCTTAACAGTGTCTAGGGATCATTACCTAAAACACATACTGGAGCATAGATGTGACTACAGTAGCCTGCAAGATTTCCTCCATGCTGTAGTATACTTCTACATGTTGTAGTTATATAAGTATGTACTGTACAGTAAACACAACACCCATTACTTCTTCTGCTGCCATGCATTTGGCTATTAAAGCTGTGAGCATGGCAGTGTCTGCTTCTCTTTTCCCACAGAGAATTTGCAAACAGCCATATTTCTCTGCAGCTGAATGTCACTTCAGCCATGTGTCCCCAGTCAAATGTACCACAGGAAAATGTCTCGCTGCCTAGGTGCCTGAACCTGTGTCCAGTATTATGGTCTGCAGCCTACATATTCTTGCACAATCATGCCATTCTGGAGGGAAAGCTGCAGACACTTGCTGATGGGTCTGTGTAAATGGTTCAGTACCTTGGTACAGTGGTGGCTGAGGATTCCATGCTTGTACATCCATCGACGTGAAAGTATGGCCATATCCTGCTGTGGCCATACCTCACAGCTGTACAGATTCACACAGTTTACCCAGAGGCAGGGCTCATATTTCTGGTCATTACCCCTTCACATTGTGGTTTACAAGCAGGTTTGTAGCCAGCCATTCCTGTGTTTGCAGGCAGGGATAGTATGTGCACATGGCTGTGTTTCAGACTTCACAAACTCCATGGTATCCATGCTCCTACCCCCCCCCCCCATGTTATTCTATCCTCTTCTGAACATTATGCAAACATTATATGATAAGTTCCCTATATGCATCACTTCATCCCAGCAGTATTTTGGGGTTGGTTCACAGTTCATACAGTAGGACATGATGGACATGCTACTGAGATTTGTCAGCATGGCCTTGCATTTGGGTTCTGTGGACTGTGTTATCTTGTTATTTGGGAGGCCATGAGATAACATACATTGACAGTATGGGTGAGACACAGGCCTTTGACAGAGGACTGTAGGGCATTTGGTACTGATGAAGGCAATATGTAGCATGCCATTGCATTGTGTCAGTCCTACAGTCCCAGGCTGCAAGCCACTATATTCCCCTGCGGTGACAGGGTAGGTGTGAAAGGTGTTAATGTCAATAGTTTCTGTCCTTATTGATCCATTGGTGTGAATGCTGGCAGGGTGCTGCTTACAGCTAGGGACACACCTGCATGGGACACCTCTTCAGCATGCTGCATTCTGTGGCTATTTCCATACAGAAGTGGGGGTCATATTGTACTCATTCCCAACAGCAGCAATAAGACCTGTGAGGTACCTGTGGCTGATGGCAGGGTGAGCTGGGTGCATGTGTGCTATGGACGCTACTTGCAGCTGACTCACAGATATATGTGGGGCATTCCACTTATGCTGGCTTGTGCAGGGACATCAGCAGTTTTTCAGTACTTCATACCTGTAACTTTTGTGGTCTGCCAGTGTTTGGCCAGATGACATCAGTATTCCATACTACAAAACCAACTAATGTGCTGCTAACCTGTATGTACAATTCCAAAGGTGTGTCCATTTGACAGTAACATTTTATACACTCTCTGTCTAGGGTACTTCCACCTGTGTACTGTGTGTATGTCTGGGCCCACATTCATGCCATGTACATCTTTCAGATGGTGACAGATATTACATCCGAACAATTAGTATGGCTTACTGCTTGAATGTGTCTTGCTGGGATGCATTGTGTTTGGCACTGCAGTTGTGAGAACTTGGCCCTGTCATCAGCACAACCCACCATGCCTACATGCTGACCACTCTCACACAATATACAACACACACCAACCTAACACACACAGCCCTGCATATTGTACACGTGCAACAATCTATCCTGCTACTTTGGCTGGCTCAGGTAATCTGTGCTCCACTGTTATTATACCTACACATACATGTTACTATATTTCCACACAGGATTGGGGGGGGGGGGGCACACCTGACAACTGTACACATTTCAGAAAAAAAAACAATCCAAATTTGAACAGACCACTCGAGCCACAAAATTCTAAAACCACAGGAGTTGATTTATTATGCTGATAAATTCCAACACTCCACGTAAAACCAAAATTCAAGGTACCAAAGGATTAAGTAAGCGCTTTTGTCTGTTCACTTGACAGATTTTTTCAAACTGAACAAAAAGTCCTTGTGAAACAGCCCTTATTAAGCTTAAAGTACTAATTGTCTTAATCACCTTTTAAGGTCGTAGTGGTATTTTACCTTTATACCCATATAAACATTCATTAGTACAAATATGAACATTTAAAATTTAAAATTTGAGGCAAGGTAAAACTAATACACAATTGTTAAAATACATATGAAATTCAAAGCGGGATTTTATATCTTCTTAGCCCTTCGCTTTAAAATAGGCAACAGGGACAAGTGTTCATTAATTCCTGGGGGTTCAGCAGCATTCAAAGTTAACTGCCAATGAAGTTCCCTTGATTCTCTCTCATTCTCCCAGTCTCCCCCTCTCATGTTCTGCCTGACAATGTCCAGTATACCAAACTTGTAACCTAAAATGTTTGGACAAACTTGGGTGTTTGTAAAGAGCATTATTTTTATTTTGTGTAGCAATGGTGTAAAGATGCTCATAAATTCTCATTCTTAAAGGTCTTTCCATCTTTCCCATGTAAAAATTCTGACAGCCTTGGCAGACCCCAATATAAATTACACCTTTTGTATGGCAATTTCCCCTGCCATCTTAACAACCTGTGACAGATCTCCTAACCTCAACTCACCTCTTTCCAAAATATAGGAACACTGATTACACCTACCGCATTTCACTGTTGGTTTTGGGGAACTTGTGTGGGTTACAGGGTGCTCCAGCAAGTATTTCATACTCTTACCAACCCTATTGGTAAAAAGTGGACCTTTTCTCAAAATGTTGGAAAATTCATTTCCCTCTAAAATCACCCAATTTTTAGATACAAGTCCCTGTACTTTTCTTCCAAAAGAACTGAACCTGTCATTATTTGTTTCCTTACTAAAGATTCCTGTGGTTTGTTCATGACTCAACAATGGCATGTACCTTGTACCCCATCCAGTTAGTACCTCTCTTTCAAAATTCAAAATCCACTCCATTGGGTATCCCCTGTTCACAAACATATGAATCAGTTGTGATAATTCATTTTTTAGTCCTTTCATTGTGGAACACATTCTGGCACCTCTAATCATCTGTCCATGTACCAGGCAGAACACAAGAAGGGGAGACTGGGGGAATGAGATAGTATCAAGGAAACCTCATTGGAAGTTAACTTTGAATGCTATTGAACCCCCATGATTTAATGAACACTTGTCCCTGTTGCCTATTTTAAAGCAAAGGGCTAGGAAGTTATAAAATCCCTCTTTGAATTTCATATGTATTTTAAAAATTGTGTATTACAGTTTTACCTTGCCTCAAATTTTAAATTTTAAATGTTCAAACTAGTACTAATGACTGTTTATATGGGTATAAAGGTACAATACCACTACGTCCTTAAAAGTTTTAAGACAATTAGTACTTTATGCTTAATAAGGGCTGTTTCACAAGGACTTTTTGTTCAGATTGAAAAAGTTTGTCAAGTGAACAGACAAAAGCGCTTACTTAATCCTTTGGTACCTTGTATTTTGGTTTTACTTGGAGTGTTGGAATTTATCAGCATAATAAATAAACTCGTGTGGTTTTAGAATTTGTGGTCTGTTCAAATTTGGATTGTTTTTTTTTCTGAGTTGGTGTATTTTCCAACTGTACACATTTGCTATGACTGTACTGGTATTTCAGGTACTCCATTTAATTCTGTATTTTGACCTATCATGGAGATTAGAGGCATATCAGTGTACTACATCTCTTAGGTTTTATTGACCTACATTTCAGTTTCAGACTTCTTACCCTTCAGAACTAACATCCCACTACCTAACCTGTTGTAGTCTGTCTGTGTAGTTCTGGAGGGGGGCTGTTCGCCATAGACATCAATCAAAGGCCTTAGCATGGCCTTTCTTTGTTTTTGTCTATGCCTGTCCTGCTGGCTGAGACTGTTGTTGGGTATGTGAGCCTCACTGACTTGCATGTGTGTGTCGTATAGACACACATTTGACCCACCTTATTTCCTGCAGTGGGTTTTGTCACCTTGTCTAGTACTGGCTACTATGGTGACACCAGAATTTGTTACAGATTTCATGCTGCAGATATAGGTGTCTACTATCTGCTGGCATCCCATTCAGCCACACATTTCCTTTGCATGCTCACATCCATACCATAGATAAAAGTAACAGAACATACTACTCCATTCAACAATTGATATTGAGCATGACTTACCTTGTGGCTGTGCCAGTATTGAGGATGGTGCTGGAGGGCTGACTATGTCAGATGCACATAGTGCACTCCGTATACATGGTTAAGCACAGGTAGTGTCATGTTTGGCATCCCTTTTACTGTATGTGTGAGTCAAAGAGAGGTGTCATTCCCTGGGTCCCTACCCTGTCAGTGTATGTGCTATGTGTAGCCTCTTTACCAAGGCCTGGGTATACTGGACACTCCTCCTTCTGCCTACTGGGGCAGGCTCAGGTTGTTCCTCCTCCGAGTCACTCTGTGCCTGTGCAGGACTTAGCAATCATGGGGGGCTGTGTGGTCCTGCCCCGTGCTGTTTCTGCTGCAGCTGTTTCGGGAGGATCATATTGTGTAACATGGCACATACAATGACAATTTGGGTACATGTAGCTGGTGAGTACTGCAAGGCTTAACCGGATATGTCCAGGCACTGGAACCATGATTTGAGCATCCCAAACACATGCTCTATTATGATTCTGGTGTGTGCTTGTGCCTCATTATGGAGTTCTTGTTCAGGTGTGTGTGCATTTCTGATGGGTGTCATCAGCCATGGCTCCAACGCGTAGCCAGCATACCCCACTAGGTGGCCATATGGGATGTCCCCACTGGCAAATGACTGGTACAGCTGTGTCATATGCCAAATGTGGGAGTCATGATAGCTTCCAAAGCTGCCAGCACACACATTCAAGATAATGCCCTGGGCATCGCACTTGAGCTGGTAGTTGATGGAGGGAAAGCCCTTACAGTTTATGTAGACCCTACCCCGCTCGCCGGGTGGTACTTTGATGTATATGTGCATGCAGTCTATAGCACCCACTACCTCAGGGTATTCTGCTATTTGGTGGAAGAGACACATATTGCTGGTCAACCCCTCATTGGTGTTGAGGAAATATATGTGCTCACCGGCATGTGCTGACATGGCATCCAGGAACTGGTGGAGTACCCTGGATGCTGATGCTTGTGAGATCCCCATGATATCCCCAGTTGGCCTTTGGAAGGTACCTGTGGCTAGTATTCTTAGGCCTACACAAACCTTGGTATCCACTGGGAATGGGTTCCCCTCTGTTTGTTCTGTGTGTGAGGGTGGCCAGCACAGCTCAACAATTTGCTGTAGGAGGTCCCTGTCCACCGTATAGTGATCCAGTAGCTCCAGCTCATGTAGCCTCTGGTAGGTTACCCTGGGTCTGTACACTCTTCTCCTTCTCCTCACTGTGGGTTGGCCATGAATATTCCCATCGTCACCACCCTCAGCCTCTTCCACATGTTGATTTATGAGAGCAAATGCAGCCCCTGTCATTTTGTTGCTTTTGTTAGGTAAAATTTCCCCATTTGTGTACACCAGTGGTGTAGAGTTTATGGGAAAAACAGAGGGAAAGGTGCCTGCATAGTTTATAGTAGTGTGCTGCTGCCTGTGTAATTGGCTGATTCTGATACATTTCACCTGCCAGCTATGCTATTTCTCCTTCATCACCTTCCTACTGCTGTTTTCCCTTCCATTTGCCTTCCTGGTTAAGCCCAGAGGTGCACTGCACAAACACAGTGCACAGATGTGCATGGAGCTGCTATTTCCTGGTTTACTTTTTTTTTTTGTTTAAAACCCAGTGTGCAGCGCAGCTTCAGACACACACCCTTCCTTAGCTCTGCTAAGCTAAGGG
This sequence comes from Protopterus annectens, assembly GCF_019279795.1. Taxonomy (NCBI): domain Eukaryota; kingdom Metazoa; phylum Chordata; order Ceratodontiformes; family Protopteridae; genus Protopterus; species Protopterus annectens. Next base: position 1,853,593,659 of record NC_056729.1, on the reverse strand, counting down.
CAAACCTGAGCCACAGGGCTCCAGTAAGCTTACAGTATGCCTGACACACCCCTCTATGATGTCAGCTAGCTCTTAGGCTTGCACCATGGTCTTCCTGCACCTACACGGTTGGGTGCAGGCTAGGCATGAGGGGAAATCTGTGATTCAGTATCATTCCCCTCATTTGCAAAGGATTGCCTGCTAATGCCTAGTTATAAGTCCCACACTGACCTTCCCCCTTAGCAACCACTATTCACTGCCCTTGTTGTCTTCTGCCTGCCATTGACTATGATGGCAAAATTGTGATTTTACAGAGAAAGATTTTTTCAGGGTTTTTCTTTTATTTTCCGGCTGATCCCGTTTGCGTGCCAATGCCCTACGTTTAAACAGCCGAAATCGCCCCCCAAAAAATACATTTTTTTTTTTGCAACTGTTTTCCATGCCAATGGCCATATATTTGGTTATTGGAATGTTTTACACATTATATACACCCTTTATTTAGAGCTGTCATGGCTCCGTTTTGTAGTTTGCAGAAATGTACTCAGTTACTAACCGAGTACATTTCTGCAGGTTACACTAGTCCTGCACGGATGGCTGCCAGCTTCTTGGATCATTAATTCACCTCATTTGCATGTTTTTCACCTGAAAATGGGATAATTAGCATACAGGAGCTGTGTGTGTGAAAGAATAGTGCAGGAGTGCTCGTGCACGTCCCAGGAGCTTGTTCCTGGATCTCTCTGCGGCCATATTGCCTCCAGCAGCTCCTGCACTATTCCTGCACACTGTGCAGAGCTTGCTGAATCCTGGGGAGGGTGTATGTTACTCTGCAAATAACTCCTGCCCAGAAATGTTATAAGGCCTGACACTGCAGGATATTATTTACAAATTAACACACTCCCTGGAGGGCATTATTACACTTAGGGAATGGGCTGTATGTCAAATTGTTTCATTTTACTTATTTATATATATATATATATATATATATATATATATATATATATATATATATATATATATATATATATATATATATTGTGGATGTAAAGTAGTTCCTCAGCTAATGTTTCAGACTTGCTGTAGCATATGTAAATGGTGTTGGAGGAAGTATTTTACATCTAAAATATAACAGTTTCAAAAATATCTAGGTGTTTACTTCATGTTTTGGTCCCCTAGTCCTAAAATGTGTGGTTTACTGCCAGTCATTGGGGACTGAAGTCACTAAATAATGGCATACATTTGAGTTGCAGGCTTTATTTCCTTCAGAAAATGTATGTTAAGCAAAAACTCAGAGATTTATTGGAAAAGTATTTTTTATTTAAATAAATGTTAAATAGATAAATATTTTAAATTTTGTTATAGATTTTGTATGTAATGTTTCTTATTGTTATGTTATATTAAATGTTATATCTTGTTTTCATTCTGTTCTAAAATTTAATAAAAATATTTAAAAAAAAAAAGAAAATGTATGATAAAACAAATCCTGTTATCCAGCAACTCTGTCATTTTATAAGAGCAATATTTAAAATCTGCTCCTACTTTTGAGCCTTTATTCCCCCATTATTTTAGGCTTATCTAGATTTCTTGATCTAAGAGGTTGAGAAGTATGCAAAGCTCTTAAGTGCTCCTGCTGCCAGTGATCAATCGTTTTCAGTCTTCACACACTTCCGCACTGATGCATGCAAGCACACATACACTTACACATACAGACAGAAACATAAACAGACATGTACACACTGTTTTCTTTTTTATGTTTCTTTTACGTTTACACTCACTAAACAGCAAAAGAAATATTTTGTAAGTATAAAATAATGGCTTGATCAATCTCAATCTCACTCTCATGGACGCATACACTCTCAAATGCGGGTCTATATTATATGTTCGAAGTTTGAAAACTTTGAAAGTTTAAATATCGAATTTAAATGTTTGAAGTTTCAAACTTAGAACATGTAATAAAAAAAAAAAACAAAACTAACTGGTGTAGTATACCAACTCAACTCTGAGACCACACTATAGTGCGGTAAAGGGAAGATTTCCTTTACTGCACTTTAGTGCGGTCTCGGTGTTGGTATATTTAAAGAGCAGGGGGAGTGGAGGGTGTAGGGGGGCCTGCCCCCCTGCCTACAGCAGTTAGTTTTGGGTTTGGGTTTTTTTTTAAATATGCTCGAAGTTTTATAACTTCGAACATTTACATTTGATATTTAAACGTTCAAAGTTATAAAACTTCGAACATATAATATAGACCCCACAAATGCAGACATAAACACACATACACACATTTCTGTTTCTGAAGTGAAACTTTTTTAGGCATGGTTGTGCAAGTTCAGAGTGAAACAGAAAAGTGAAATGGAAGTGAAACTCCGCTGGATGATGGTGCTATTCTTCTTGTCTAGAACTGGCTCAGAGGTTTAACCAGTGTTATCAATAGCTGGCCTCCTTAGTCACAAAGACAGCAAAATTTTACAAGTAATCCCTACACACACACACACACACACACACACACACACACACACACACACACGCACACGCACACGCACACACACGCACACATGGTGAGAGACATCGAGCGACCACCTGGCAGCAGCAGCAGCATCAGCTGAAAGGTTTCTGTACCGCTCAACCATACCTCTCAAACTCTTACCACAAAAAATCAAGATAGAGCCACAAATAACGGGAACAAAGGACCAAGGATAGAGAATGATTTTAAATGTTTTAGGACTAAGGGACCAAAAAATAAGGTAAATACTTCTAAGGAAAGCTTTTTTGATTGTTAATACATATACGTGGTACTACTTGCATTTTTATGGAGACTGACAAGACCATTCATGGAATTTATGATTGTGATGTCCCTCGGAGGCTTGCAGCACTGCATGAAGGGAGACTGCTGACTGCATGTCTTTAGTATTGTTGTTTTTAAATAGAAAGAGACATCATGCAACTATGTGTATACTTCACATGTTATAAGTATTTTGAATTACTATCACTAAAGAAGCTTGGCCTATATGGAAATTTTGATTGGCTGTCATTCAGCCGATTTGATGAATGGATGACTTCTTAGGCACAATGAGCAGAGGTGTGGATTCCTGAGTGAAAGATTTGCTTGGTTGCTGCTTCATCTCAAGAAATGGGTCTAGATTTCAGCCTAGTGGTCAAGCTAAAACCTCCAGCACCCTCTGTCCAACCAGTGCAGGGACTGGTTTGATAGAGAGGGTGCTGGAGGGTTTAGCTTGACCATTAGGCTGAGATCTGGACCCTATAGCTGTGCCAGTGGGGAGTCTTACTGGAGATTTGGAGAGAAAGAGAGAAACCAGCTCCAAACTGACTGTGATCTCTGTGTGCTCTTAAAGGAAATTGTACTTTACTGTGTGCATACTTGTTACCCCCACCCCCCCCACCCCCAGTGTGGATGCTCCTGTCTGGCTTCTTGATTACTGGGAAAATCCACTAAAGTAGAAACTGAAGGCGTACTATAAAGCTCCCAGACTGCTTATATAAAAGTTCTCACCACATCACAAATTCAGAAAATTTAAACGTTCCCAGTCATAGGCAGATAAAAATCCTTTATTAGAGAAAAACAAACGATGTTCCCTGATGTCATAACCAAATTTCCCCTAGTGGTACAAATACAACCTTGAGTCTCCCCTGAAAGGAGGCCTGCAGCCTATTGGGACTAATCTGGTTAACAAAGAGTATGCATGCATACATAAGCAACTCATATTATCTAATAATTCTCTTGGCTGCCAAGACATTTGTAGGTAGCCCTATTCATCACTGAAGATTGATCCATTGCTGCCCATCTATTTGCAGCTGACTCTGGTACCCCATTCTGAAACAATGCATTCAGTGAATGCAGAACTGCTGACTGACTCAAAAGAAATATGTGGAAGTCTTTTACCAGGCATAAGTATGACCAGATTTGAGATTAATTTGTGACATCTGTGTATATTTAGTACAGCCTAGCTATGTGTGATGATGTCAGGGTAAGATTCTCCCACAAGAATGAAAAGCTTCTGCCCCTCCTTTTTTTTAAATTTTATTATTATTTGTTGCTTGTCTTGTAATAAGTTTGATATTTTTCTAAGCTGCTGCAGCTTATACTGCATGCAGCAGTCCTACTGACCACACCTGAGACTCATATCTTTGCTGAAAAAGTTCCCAGTTTTATGTTTTAAATCAGCCAGGTGAAAAAGATATTTCTCCATAAAGCCTCAGGTTATTGCATTACAAGTCATCTAATTCTACTATATTTAATGAAAGTAAGGAGGAACTTTTATGGAGGCTGGATAGGCTGGTAGAGGTAGCTATCAGTAAAAGAAGCCACATTAGTGTTTTTCCTTACTGCTGCCTGTTTGCAAGGTATTATCAGTCATAGGAGCTGCTCAATCAAGGTCCGAGTTTGTCATTGTTCTGCTGTACCTAGCACTGATCAGATGACATATGCAACAACTGGAGCATCTGCAGAAGTTCCTCACAAAAAGAATACAGAGTGTAAACAACATGTTCTCTGTGGACCTCCTCAAAGCCCTATCCTTATACTTGGTCTCTTAGAGACTGCTAAGAAGAGATCTATGCCTGGCCTACAAAGCATCCAGTGATACCATTCTGATGGAGCGTTTTCACATCCAAAAAACAAATAACATCAGCACTACCCACCCTAGGGACTTCAATTTTGCTTGCAATATAAATAGGACATGTTGGAGCAACAGGCATATGTCTCAGAGACTACCTCTTTTCTGGAACATACTTCCCGTCTGTAGAACAGAGTGTGTGTACTGTATTTTTAAGAAATGTTTCAAGGACTGAATGTAAATATAAATACCAAGCACTTGTTAGATTAAGTTCCATTTTGAGAGTGCAGCCACAGAGTGAGCATGTATGAGTGTAATAGCTAGTTTGTATATAAGTTTGTTAGTTAAAGTTATTCAGCCTCAATCCTGATGTGTTTGTACATAATAAAGCTGCTTGAACAGAACCCACAAAGACTTGTCTATTACATCCAGACTAGATGAGCAGCATGGTGTCAGAACTGGGATTCCAGAGACTGATATTCAGAGCTACAAAGTGCAGAGATAACAGTGAATGTAAACTAAGAAAAATGAGCACAAAAAGGGCCAGAAAAGAACCAAAGGTAATGAAAACATACATGAACAGTTTATTTTATAAAAAAAAAGATAAAACGGAGCCATTACAAGGGCACACACCACATTAATAAATAAGTAAGAAGCACAAAAGGTTTATTAATTAAACTAAATGTTTAAAATTAAGATTTGATTAAATTATTATCAGAAAAGCACATAAGAGTTTTGGAATTACCTCAAAATTGCAAAACGGACATGTTTAAAACAAAATGAGCATGTTTAGAGTAAAACGAACACAAGAAAAGTACAACAGACATGAAAAGAGATTAAACGAGCAAAACAAATATAATAAGGGCAAAAAAGGGCACATTAAGCATAAATAAAGCAAGGTGACTGCATGTTGTTTGGCAAAGTACTGTGTTCTGGCATACCTGCTACTTCGTATTGTAACAAGGGCATAACTAGAGTTATCCAAAGTATCTCAAAGTGTGTAAAAGTGATTACAATGCATGCTTATTACAGTGCATGTATTCAGAAGAGTTTATTTGTGGGCAAAGTGCAACTATTTCATGAAGTACAGACAAAATACAGACATTTTGAAAAGTTTCATCTGCTGGATGTGTCTATTCACAAAGTGCTGCCATTACAGAGTGTTTCTTGCACTGTAAAGAATTATCTAGCAAGGTACCTCCATTTTGGGGAGGTTTCAGTGTGCAGAGCACTATTTATTCGCAAAGTGCAGTCATTTCTATATGTTTTTTTTACTCTGAGCTTCTTCTGCCCTGTTCATTCACACAGTGCAGTTATTTTTAAATGTTTCTTATACTAAGAGGTGATTTCTTACAGTACAGTAATTTCAAGAGTATTACAGTGGCCAAGAGACTTACCCTGGGATTCAATAAACTCTATACAGGAATAGTGCTATTCCTGCATGGAGTGCATCATGTCTGTGTAGCATTTGCATTAACAGCAGCACACCTTGCATATTCATGAAGGTGCACTGCGCTACATGGACATGTGCACTACTGAGTACAGGGGGCGTGTTTAGGTAGTGCATGTATACCTGACATGCCTCCTGCACTCAGAAAGTGCTGTACAGCACTATGAAAACAACTTTAGTGTCTGCAGACACTAAAATGTAAAATAAATATAGCAGGCACATCCCTCAACAGTACACGCTGGCATACCAACAAGTTACCATGTGTGTTAGAGCAATTTAAAAATATTCAGTTGTGGCCAGACTCCCCCCATATATAATGTATTGTCCAGATATCCTGCCCTAAGAGGCTGAGTGGTATGTGCAAACCCCTAAATTAAAAATTTAAAGTTTGAGCATAGCTGAGCAGGTTTGCATATCACACCACTGTGCTCAGCATAGATGAAACATCCCAAAGGGGATAAATAAAAATATACAGCTCAAGTCCTTACTGTGAGATAGTGCAGTGGTTAGAGCTCTTGGTTTACATGCAGCCATTCATGGTTCACGCCGCAACGCAGTCTCTTCACTTTTTACATGGGAAAGCAGAATTAATATAATTTTTTATAAAAATGAGGTAGTAAATAATATCTAAAAACCAATGGAATGTAGCAGGTCAAAAAGTGAAGTGTGAGTGTATAAAAAATGCAAAACCCCCATTTAAACACAAGTATCCCATACATTATAGTCACACACCAATGTAATGTAATGAAAGCACATAGAGGGATGTCATGGAAAGTAAACATATAAGTTAGTAATATGTCAGTAATGATGAATTAATCCACAATCCTGATTGCTGAAATGTAAATGCTAAGCACTAGTTAGGTTAGCTAAGTGGAATTGTGCACTGTTAAGTAGTGCTCAGCATCTCCTCCTTTAAGCACTGCTTACCTTAGCTGAGCGAGTTTGCGCATAGCTTAGCTCACTGAGCATATTCAAAATGGTCCAATTACAGCAAAGGGCAGGAATTTGGCCTTATTTAAACCATGCAGGTGGGAATACAGCCAGAACCTGTTATAGTCTGATCCTGTAGAAGCAATGGCAGGTGTAAGTGAAGGCTCACGCTTCTGGGTGTAGCGCTGGAGTAGTTTGGAGTTTAGGGTCATGGCTGGACTCCTTGTCAAAAACTATGATGACAGACTGCTGCAGGGCTGGTACCAGGGCTCCCAGCACAAAGCAGAGGCCTGGGACCATCTGGCATGTGGTCTCATCAGTGCTACTGGCATCCCCCGGACTGGTGAGCAAGTACAGCATCGCTATGCTGACCTAAAGCATAGAAAGGGGGCACTTCTGGATCAGTGGATCCATGATGCCTGGAACAACCGTGCTCCAGATGTTTATAAGTATCACAGTTACACATGTACCAAATTATAGCCTGAGTAAGTGACAGACAGGTATGAATAATGTTTGTTTTCTACCCCTCCAGCTGTAGAGGAGAGGGCTAGTAACATTGAGGCCCATGCAGACAGACTCACACGGATGCACCGACAGGCTGGTGAGTACAGACATATCTTGCAATATCTAGTGCCATAAAGTAGAAGTAGTAGTGTGTATTGTGTCCAATGAATAATAGACATGTTTGTCAGGCTAATAACAATCTACAAGTTATTCAATGAGAAATCTGACATATGTGTGTTTACTCTGCTCGGTTGTATTAGAAATAGAATGTGAACAGGTTATTCACTGCAAATATGGCTTTGACAGTATCCATTAACTGAGCTTGACCTGAGATCCAGCTATTATGTAAATGGGTAGATTGCGGAGATGTAGAACAAGAAATAAATGAGATATGAAATAAGTACTGCACTAAGACCTGAAACATGAACAGTAATTTGTAATGTATAATAGTGTGTCCCCAGCAGCATTGCCGTGTGCTAATGTATGCTTCACAGATAGTATTATTTAACGGTTAAATACACAATACAGTAACTATCTGTCATGTACAAATGTCAGGAATACAAGGTTAGACTGTCTAACCAAGACAGTATTAGAGAGGAATCAGTAAAACCAGCGTTAGTAGTTCCCCAGTAGGACAGTGTGATGAGATATACTCTGTCTTTCCTTTTTGCACAAACAGACACGGTTCAAATCCCAGGAGTTGTAGTAAGCTGTGTGCATATTTTCACTCCAGAATATGTGAATATGTATAGAAACAATCAGATAGTGTTAAAAGATATTACCACCACAGATCTTACAGGTAAGGAATTGATTGTATTAGCTGTAAGGAAGGTTTACTAATACACTGTGTGCAACTGTTCCACTGCCCAACCCCATGCCTGCAAATTACAGCAAGATAAGTACATACACCAAGCACTCTGCCTGATACATGTCTCTCAAGTGCCACGCTGTCACTGCTAGTGGTCATTGCAGTACAGTAACTATCTGTCATGTACGAATCTGAGGATTACAAGGTCAGACTGTCCAACTCAGAGAGTATTAGTCAGAAATCAGTCAAGCAAAAAAACTGCAGTTCCACAGTAGCTCAATGTGATGGAAAATAGTATTGTTGTTCATTTTAACACACACAGACATGGTTCTAGTCCAGGGAGTGCTACTGAGATGTCTGCATATATACACAATAGAAACCCTGAATATTTCTTGAAACAGAAAGTGTTAACAGATTTTTTCCACAGCTCCTACAGTTAAATAAGTGTGTGTAGTAGCTGTATGAAGAGTATACTAACATACCTGAATATGTGTAGAAACATGCAGAAAACGTTAACAGATATTTTCCCCACAGATCTTACTGGTAAAGAAATGCATATAGTAGCTGTATGAAGGGTATACTAATACACCTGAATGTTTGGAGAAACATTCAGAAAGTGTTAACAGATATTTTCTCAACAGCTGTTACAGGTAGAGAACTGTGAATGCAGGGAAGTCTGGCAGTAGCAGACACACACAACAGGAGTGCTGGGTACCCCTTCTTTGTCAGATATGTAACCCTGACATGTACAAGCCCCATCTAGTAATGTACCCATAGTTGTCACAGTCTGCCACATGTCATTACAGGTCGACAGTTTAACATGCATGTATGTGGTACACAAGCTATGGGCCATAGGTAGATGTAAAGTGAGGGAAGACCTCTAGAGTGTTGAGCAGTACTGTTGTGAGAAATAGAAGCCTATGCAATTGTTAATGGACTTTTCTTCTCTCCCCCCATCCCTCATCTGCATCACTAATTATTATTCATATACTACAGGCATGTTTTTACAAAACCTAATGTTGAAACATGTGTTCCATTATTTTTCCTATAATTAATTGGTTGCATGTTACATCATTGTTACTGGCATGCTGTTGCATTACTTACTATTGTTCCATTTATGCATGTGTTTTGTTTGCTATGCAACTGTTTCACATCTGTTGTTTTGGGTTAATTGGAACACCCATGCATGCTGTTAAAACTAATATTGAAATGTTTTGTGCATGACTAACCAATATATCTTTGAAAACCTCAACACCATAGCACATTTGAGAATGCCGATCCCAGTGGATTGACTTGTCCCACCCCATCTGGCTGTGGTACCATGCCCTAGTGCATCTGTGACCTAACCTGGAACTTCATCTTCTGCTGGCCCTGCACCACCTTCAGGTAGAACCGCATCAGGAGACGGGGTCCATCCCCCACGGGCACGGGAGCAGTGATGAGTCAGTCTTCCGCTGCCATTTCAGGTGTAAGGTGCACAGCATCATCTGCTCTGAGTTGAGTGGCCAGCTGCATCAGATGGAGGGCCACCTGGCACACCTTGAGGGGCAGACTGCCTCTCCTGTCCAGCCCCTAGCACAGCCACCTTCAGGGCTGTGAAGGTGCAGTGGTGACAGCCTGTAAGTGGGAATAAGCACCGGTAAGTGAAAACAAAATGAGCTAACCATGTTCTGGAATTGCTTAGCATCTTGCAAAACCAAGCAAACCTGCTTAAAGCCACTTAAAACTGCTTTAATTACTCTGTCTCCATCAGCCCCTGTTCTGCCTAGCAACAACATAGGTGTGAGAGGTCTCAAACCCAGGACACTGTACACTATAGTCAGAGTAATGTACCACTACACAATTTGAGCTGTAGATCTTTCTGTTCCTTTTTCAAGCATATCATGCAATAGAGACATTCAACATTAGGGAAAAAGCTCTGTGGAATTAGTCATGTTTTGTATATATATATATATGGTGATACAGATATATGAAAAATATATATATATATATATATATATATATATATATATATATATTTCCACTTGAAACCATCGAATGTTCAGAACATCGAAATTCTTATCATTGAGACCAGAACATCGATGTTCAGAACATCGAAGGTTCAAAGTGGAAGTGCCAGGTAAGTAAAAATGGTAATTTTTGGATGTATATGCAGGGCAGCAAGGTGCCCTGCATGGTGTGTGTGTGTGTGTGTGTGTGTGTGTGTGTGTGTGTGTGTGTGTGTGTGTGTGTGTGTGTGTGTGTGTGTGTGCATGTGCCATCTGAGTGTTGGCATTGCAGGTAGGGTACGGTAAATCTCCCATTTAGCGCTACTGCATATAGCGGTAAATGGGAGATTTCCTTTACCCCACTGTAGCGCGATCTTGGAGTTGGAATATTAAAGTAGGGGATGTGTGGGGGGTACAGCTCCCCACATGGGGGGTGCAGGGGGGCCAAGCCCCCCTGCATAAAATAGTTTTTTAATGTTTATTTCTTTTTCTGTGGTTCACTTTGAACCTTCGATGTTCTGAACATCGATGTTCTGGTCTTGATGATTAGAACTTCGATGTTCTGAACATTCAATGGTTTAAAGTGGAACTATATATATATATATATATATATATGTGTGTGTGTGTGTGTGTGTGTGTGTGTGTGTGTGTGTGTGTGTGTGTGTGTATAACATGCAGTGCAGTCATACCTCAGAAATAACATGCAGTGCAGTCATACCTCAGAATCATAACTCCCAAACTCGTAATGCTGGAAATATGGACAAAGGCCATCAAAATGGGGGATAATGGGCCACAAATAGGGACATATTTTAAATATCACCTGTATAAACTTAAAAGATGCTACAGTGACAGGGTTTGTTTCAGCATACATCTTCTGAAGGATATGAGGTCTGAAACAGAAATGTCATTATTTACTGACATAACTCCTCAGATCATCACAGTGATTTAACAGAGACATACAACACTAAGTGGAACAGACCAAAAATATGAGCCAAACATCTGGACATCCTGTAGAATGCCTGGCAGTTGACAGGTATGCTTAGAACCCCTTAGTGCAATGAATCCGGACCAAGCCTGACAACGTTGGAGGTACAAAGGCATGATAATAGGGACACATCTGAAATACGTGAATAGATAATCTGAGAAAGGTGCTGCAGTAACACCGTCTGTTCTAACGTATATATTGACTAAAATATCACAAGTCCGACACTCAGTTGCTTCCCATAGGTTAGTGACCTCAATCCTCACATCGTTACACTGATGTGTCAGAAATGCACAATATGGGGACCAGACCAAAGATATGAGACACACAACTGGACATCCTACGAATATCTGGACATAACAGAACATTAGAGAAACTACACTGAGCTGCCAAGCATGTCACCAAGCACCATCCAAACTACAGTCAGACCAACACAACACTACCCCAAATCAACTCTGTGGACTTACACATCCATTTGCAAATATAACAGGCACTACAGGGATGTAACAGTAGTGGAAAACAGACAGTGGTGTATAAGTGCATACCCACTACCAATTGCAACACAGTCATAGCGACATACCTGTATAAACAACTGAACACTATAGTATAATGACTGTGTGAACAAAAATATCCCGTTTGTCACTCACACACTATCCCTACGTATACTGCCCCAAGTATATTGCAAACATATACAGCCAATAGACTCCAGAAACTGGATCAGCATGTACAAGCAAATAGAAAGACCACATGACACTCACATGGGTTGGGAGGGTGGCCTAATGGTTATGGTGTTTGCCTTACAAACACAAGGTGCAGGGTTTGAGTCTCACAAGGGATAATTGGCTAGGCTTAAAATGGCTCGCAAGGGCAGTTAGCTTAGTACTAATCTATGAACCTATGAACCTATGTACCCCCTCCCTACACAGCCCAACTAACACTTACACATTACACTGCTACACAATCCTGATATTCCTGTTAACAATGGCCAGACATGCACAGATGGCTCAACTGTACAGATTCCCACAGAATGCCCAGGCTTTGGCCTCATATCTATGGCATCTTCCTCATAACATGTCTAGGAGTCTGCTACATCACTGGGATGATAGCAGGAATGAAGGCACTAAATAATGATATGACATACCTCTGAACCTCTTAGTGCATGACATGTGAACAAAGCCTGACATAATTGGGGAAAGGACGGCCAAACACAGGGCCATATTGGAAATGTTGTTGTTATAAACTGAGAAAGTTGCTGGTGTTACAGGGTTTGCTGTAACATATCTTTTCTGAGGGATATGAAGTCAGAAACACAAATGGATGTTAGCATTTACTGACTGCAATCCCCAGAGTATCCTACTGATTTGCCAAGGACAAAAACTGTCTGGGGAACAGACTAAACATAATAGGCAAACCTCTGGCCCTACAGTCAAGCCCTACAGTTGAGAGTTATGTCTTCCACATAACACTGTCAGACTTGAAATCATGCAGAAAATGCATGTCCAGACAAAGCCTGTTAAACTAGCATTATTCTAACTGTATAACAGAAATATTTAAATTCTGTCCCTAAACACAAAAAGAAAGCGAAACTTGCAGATGTTCTCCTTTTCCAAAACTTTATTCCGTAAGCGCTTTCGTAAGGACTACTATCCAGATTTCCTAAGATGAAGTTAAACAAGCAGTCAATGACTTATATACTTATACAATTAATAAATAAAACAATAAAAAATTGTATAAAAAAACAATTGAATATTAAATAAACAACTCAATTCCTTTCCTCCTATGGAAAACTATTTACTTTGTATTTCCATATATAATTCATGATTTTATTACTAAATGCCTAGACACTAAATTAGTGACTTGAATTAATATAAAATACAAACGTATTAAGTAGAAAAAAATATATATATATATATATATATATATATATATATATATATATATATATATATTTGTGGTATAATTGAATAAATGAAATACCTGGGGCTACGTTTTTTGTGTTAACCTCCCCACACACACACACACACACACACACACACACACACACACACACACACACTCTACCTATCTAGCTGTTTAAGTTTCAAAATGCATTTAATGGAAGCATATTCATTAAGGCCAGGGTGTGTGTGTGTGTGAAAAAGTTTTAATTTGCCACAACAATTATTTTTCTTCTAACCTTAATGCCCATGGCCCTCCTCTTTTGTTAAATAGTTCCTGGTGCACAATGGCAAACAACATTTTGTGAGTGGGATGTTGCAATGTGTGCCTAGCCAAAGCATTTGTGGTGGTACCTTTACTTATATGATACGTATGCTCATATATGCGTAGGCGCACTGTCCTTTCTGTCTTTCCTATATAAAAGGATTGGCATTGTTGGCATATAGCAGCATAAACAATGCCCTTTGACTCACAATTAAATTTACCTAATATGTTGTATTCAACATCTCTAATGGTTATTTTAGTGCCCACATGAATATGCTGACACTGATGGCAGTGACCACATTTATACATAAGCACCAAAAAGAGTAGAGTCAGCATACTGTGTTCCAAAATTATCTTTATTCAAATAAAACAACAAAAATCAGACCGGTTTCGGCCGGAAAATATCACAGCCTTCTTCAGTGCAAATCAAATACAGCTTCTGTTGCAAGTTAAATACACCCATCTTGAAACTTATTGGCCCATACTAGAATTGTTCATTTAAACCAGGTGGAAACAATCCACCCAGTTTGACAATCCACTTTTTTCTTTATTATTTAAAATAGAGTGCCACCCAGTTTTATTGGATTTATTGCCCTTGTTGATGTCAATAACCATAAAAGAAAATCTGGCAGTGGGGTGTGTTAGATAGTATTTATACAATGCATTGGTTACCTTTTTGTTTTTGATGTTACTGATGTGTTCAGAAATTCTGATTCTGAATGGACGAGAGGTCTGTCCAATATAGAAGAAACCACAAGTGCATGTAGCTTGATATACTAACCAGTCAGTACTGCAGTTGGCAAAAAAAATTAAATAATAAATTATGGGGCTGCTGCGGCTGGAAAAATGTTTGGATTTTGTGACCTTGTCACAATTGGTGCAGTGGCCACATGGATAGCAGCCAACTAAAGGATCCCCCGATAATGTAGATTGTACATATGTAGAGGATTGATTCAGTGTCCCACATTTGTAATGATTAAAACAGGAACCAAGATTTTTACCTTTGAGGAAAGAAAACTGACATCTTTCTGGTATGATGTGTGCTAGCTCCTGATCACATTGTAAAATGTTCCAATGTTTATTTACACTTTGGATTAAGTTATCAGAATTCCTGGCATAAGTTGTTAAAAACCTAATAGATTGTGATGCCGAATTATTATGGTCCTTGTAACTTAAAAATTCTTGTCTATCAATTGAGTTGACCAGATTGCTGGCCTGCAATACATAACCCATACCATAACCCCTAGATTTGAATCTGTTTGTAAGATCCTTCCTTTGTCTCTGAAAAGAAGAATCATCAGAGCAGATGCACTTTATTCTAATAAATTGCGATTTTGGGATTTTCCAGGCTATGTGTGGTGGATGGAAACTGGACGCATGTAGGATGGTATTATATTGGGGATATTTCCTGAATACTTCAGTACTTAACGTATGATCTGGTAGTCTGTTGATAATCACATCCAAAAACGTAATGCTGTTCAAATCATAATGAACAGTAAATTGTAATCCTCATGGGTTGTTGTTCAGGTAAGATATAAATTTATGTAACACATTTATCTCACCCTTCCATACCATCCAACAGTCATCTAAAAACCATCTCCAAATGTCGATATATTCCAAATAGATGTTGTTCACATGATCATAGATAAGATGTTTTTCGACAAAGGCCATAAACAGGTCGGCATATATTGGGGCAAAAGAAGCACCCATCGCTGTACCCTTTGTTTGTAAATAACAAGTATCCTGATAAAAGAATATATTGTTATTCAGAACATGTCTAGCTAGCTGAACCAAAAAGGAATTAAAGTCAGATTGGTGTAAAGTGGCCACTTCCAGCCAGTATGTAAGGGCTTCTAAACCGGATTCATGTGGAATGTTCATATATAAAGCACACACATCGAGTGTGCACATCAACCAATCAGATTTCAATTGGTTATCTGAAATGATCTGCAGAAAATTTGTAGTGTCCTGTAACTGAGAACGTACAAGATGGAGCAAAGGCTTCAAGTGTTTAGTCAAATATAGAGACAAAGGTTCTGTGATATAACCCTTTCCTGAGACAATTGGTCTACCTGGTGGATTGGTGGGACTTTTGTGAATTTTCGGCAAAAAATAAATATATTGGTTTGCCGGATCCTGAATGGTAAGTTGATGCATAGTATCATTGGTAATGATGGCTTCATCCCTAGCCTGAATTAGAAAATCATCGATTAGTCTTTTAAAACGATGAATGAGATTAATATGCATCTCAAAATAATATCTACCATCAGACAATTGTCTTTTAGCCTCATGATCATAATCACACCAATTTAAAAGGACCACAGCTCCCCCTTTATCTGCAGAAATGATGACAATATCGTTATTGTTTTGAAGTTCCAGAATAGCTTGTTTTTCAGCAGCTGTTACATTATTCCGTTTGAAATATGTGTCCGACCTGGAGAAATGCAGATCTTTGAGAACTGTCAAAGAAAAAATATACTTTAAAAATGATCAAAATACGGTAGGTTCAGGTTAAGGCACTTTAATCTTGCAGCAAGGAGACAAAAACGTGCTAATACAGAGTTTGTCTAACTAGAATCAGGAAATGCTAACATTTTTATACGCTTTCTAATAAGACATTGCCTACCAAGCTGACGTAGTGAATCACAAGTTTTGTCATCATCATTTAGTAATAATTGTTTTTACAATATTCTGCTGGTACTATCAATTTTTGTGAGAAACTTCCTAAGAAAAACAACGTGGCCTTGGCTACCACCGGTTAGATATATGCAATGTTACCATTCAAGGTACTATGGCTAATTCGAGCACAAAGCAAGTATAGATTGCAGTTCATTTCTCTAACAGTCCTTTGTCTATGTTATCTCTAAACTTCTGCAGCTGCACGTTCTCATACTTCGAACAGAGCTGATTGTTTAAAATCATTACATTTACAGAATATAGCATTGTTCATTCATTTTTCCTG
Source organism: Protopterus annectens (assembly GCF_019279795.1). Lineage (NCBI taxonomy): Eukaryota > Metazoa > Chordata > Ceratodontiformes > Protopteridae > Protopterus > Protopterus annectens. The sequence goes on along the minus strand of NC_056729.1, from coordinate 1,853,577,289 downwards.
ACCTAGCAGATAATCACCTGCTTCTCAAGTACATTTCCAAAAGGCATAAACATGAATATTGCTGTGCTAGCAATTACTAGGTCAGAGGGCATATTGCAAGTTTCAGAAAGCACACTGCAGTTTCAAAAAGCATCTTTTCAGTCTCATATAAAACTCAACTGTATATAAAACAGTGCATATAAAATAGAATGAAAAATGTGTTAACTTATTTAGTTTCTAATTAGCATTGAGCATACACACATTAATAGATATTTTTCTGATATTTCCCCCCTTTTAATACTTTTTAATTCTATTTTCAAAAGAATAAACAGTTTGCTTCTTTTCCTAACCTCCTCCATTCAGGATTTGCAGTTAAGAAAGTCATTCAGTTTAAACTTATGAAAGTGTTTCACATTCTAACAATTCTTCAATTTCACTACTTTGATACAAAGTTTCAGAAACTGATATATCTATAAATTCTTTGATTAACTTTTTCATGCAGGGAATACCACAACAAATACATGCTCCTAATAGGAGTAATCCCACACAAATGGCAATCAGGATGTTTATTAGGATGGAACCCCACCCCCCCAAACAAATTCTGGAAAAAGTCCGTCAGAGGGTTTGGGCCTGGTTTGGTCATGGCCGACACTTGCTGTATCACCTCAAGGTGGTAGTTTATTTTGTGTTGATGATCTGGTATATACGCACAGCACTCTTCTTTGATTAAAGCGCACATACCACCTCTCGCCGCTAGGGTGAAGTCAAGAGCCATTCGGTTCTGGAGCACTACAGTTCTCATAGCATTCAGTTCATCAGTTATCAATTCAAGAGCAGAAAAAGTTGCATTACACATTACTTTGAGAAGTTTAGACAGTTTTTGCAGCTCCCAAATCGATTTCACTGCGCCATATGCAGGTAATATGCCTGCCCACGATATAACAGCATCACTCAAATCCATGTGCGTCAGTTTGGTACTCACAGTATGATGGTCTTTCCAGCTCGCCTCGATCTGTCCCACTGGAGTTTCAGGTTTCCTGACAGCTTTCTTGGCCACATCTCGGGTATTTCAAATATTTCCCTGAGGCAAAACTGCAGTGTGTCGTATGGCCGGGACCAGGTACCCCAAAAAACAACTGCCGGACCAATTCTCAGGTAACCATTTATATGCTTTCTTACTACACACAAAATAACAATCCTCTACCTTAGTAGTTACTTTGTTACGAAATGGCTGCCCTGCACGAAACATTTTCCTATCTATTACAGATAGTTGTTTAAAACGTACAGGATTACGTTGCACTTGATCAATAGTCTTATGCATGGACTCAAGAAATGAGTCATAATTTGAACTACAAGCTGCACCCATTTTGTTTGCTTTGGTATAACATTTGTAATTTACAGTCACATTGCACTTGCTCCAACCCACTTGAATTGTGTCATTCTTATAAAAACATACAATTCCCTTTTGTGTCACAGGCAAATATGTGCTACTTTATCATATGCTTTAATAGCTACGGTGTCATAAACCAAATTTTCCCAGGTCTCATTGACCCCTAGGGGGACTGCAGTCATTAATAACCCCCCGTATGCTGTTGGTATGGCTGTGCAAATCCAGCAGTTCGAAACATTAAAAGTCTCAGCATACACACGTGTGATTGCCTGATGAGTGTTAAAGTCTGGGTGCCAGTCTATGTTCAGCTCATCACGTTTAATCACTTCAACATTTGTGGCAGGAAAAAGGAAAGGCCACAACAAAAAGAACAATGTTATCAGTATAGCTACCAGAATAATCATGCAAGTTTTCTGAGGTTGTTCTGCATCCCTGTTTACTCTATACCTGGTCATTTTGTTCTCATTGTACAACAGTAACAAGGTTTTTGCCCAGTTCAAAGTTCTTAACCAGTTTACAGTGTGTCAAATGAATCCAGGACGCTCGCTCCACGATCTTGACTGCAGTGGGTGTCGACAGTAGTACCTGGTACGGCCCTTCCCACTTCGTAGAACTCCAATTCTTTCTCTTCACTATCTTCACCCAGACCCATGCGCCTGGGGCTACTGCTGCTTCCGATGGTCTTGTTTGCTCTTTATCTGAAACAGAATTTAACTGCAAAAGTTTGTTATTCAAAAATCGCCTCATATACCCTGCAAGTGAACTGTCAGCCTCCTGCTCTGCAGGCATGAGAGGTTTCCATTGAGGTGTATAATATGCCCTCCCAAACAGAACTTCAAAAGGAGTTAATCCTTTTGCATTTGGAACAGTTCTCATGCTCAACAGTGCCAGAGATAAACAGTGCACCCAGTTCTTTTGTGTCTCACTAATCAATTTCCTAAGCTTGTTTTTCAAAACCCCATTATGCCTCTCTACTAATCCTGCAGATTGGGGGTGGTATGCACAATGATTTTTCAGAGAAATCCTGAAATAATGGCTAAGTTGTTGTATAGTTTGATTTACAAAGTGTGTGCCATTGTCACTATAAATCTTTTCCGGTATGCCAAATCTAGGAATAATTTCTTTAACGAGGACTTTTGCAACAGTAGCTGCATCTGGATTTTTAGTTGGAAAAGCTTCCACCCATTTGGAAAACATATCTACAATGACAAGGCAGTACTTCTTATTTTCGCATTTGTTCAGTTCTATAAAATCCATACAAATAGTATGGAACGGATACGGTGGTATAGGGAAACTCCCTTGCTTAGGTTTCAATGCCCCTTGTGCATGATGCTTGTTACAAACATGGCATGCTGCACAAAAATTTTTTGTGTAGTTTGTAAATCCATATATCATAAACACTCGATTCACTAACTGTACCATCCCCCCTGATGAGACATGGCACTGCCCATGGCTCAACAAAGCTACATATCTAAACAAGTTAGATGGTAAAATCAGTTTCTTCTCTTTGGAGATGTACAGTCCCTTCTCAAGGATTGCTCCTCGTTTTATCCACTTCTGTTTTTCTACATTTGTAGTAAGTGTCTGCCTTGTTTTTAACATTTCTAAGTCTAAAATCTCAGATGGTTGTAATTTCTCACTTAAAAGAAAAATGTCTGAAGCTGAAGCTGCTTGTTTTGCAGCTGTATCAGCCCTCGCATTACCTTTTGAAATTTTATCCTGTTGCTTGGTATGAGCTACGCATTTGCAAATAGCTACTTTCTGAGGTAACTGAATAGAGTCTAACAAATCTAAAATAAATTGCGCATGGTTAATTTGTTTCCCAGTAGATGTTATCATTCCTCTATTTTTCCACTGCTGCGCAAAAACATGTACAGTAGAAAAAGCATACTGACTGTCAGTAAAAATGTTTACTTTCTTACCTTTTGCTAAGGTACATGCCCTTGTCAAGGCAATCAATTCTGCTGCTTGTGCAGATAAGTTGTGTGGTAAAGACTTTGCTTCTAAAGTCTTGGTATCAGAAACTACTGCATACCCCACTAGATTCTGTCCTGTAGGACCCCTCCTGCATGAGCCGTCCACATAGTATGTCACCTCGGCATCATCCAAGGGAACATCTGTAAGGTCTTTTTTAGTTAGTGTCTTTTGCTCAATCTCCTGCAGGCAGCAGTGTGGTTTGCTATCTGCAGGGGTTGGGAGCAAGGTTGACGGATTCAAAGTTGTGCATTGTTCAATTGTCATATGATGTTGGCTCAACAGTATAGTCATGCAGGAAAGATGCCTAGCAGGAGAAAGATATGCTACTTTTTCTTGCAGTAAAATAATCGCGACTGCATGAGGCACTCTCAATGTGAGAGGGTGGAACAATACTACTGAGGCTGAAGCCTGCACTGCCATTGCACCTGCGACTACTGCTTGTACACAGTGGGGCAAGGATCGCGCCACTGGGTCTAGCTGTGATGAATAGTAAGTTATGGGGCATTGTTTGTCCCCATGCTGTTGTGTTAACACTGATGTTATATAACCTTGCTTACAGTCTACAGTTTGAAAAAAATCGCTTATGATAGTTTGGTAACCCTAAAACTAAGGAAGACACTATCAGTTGTTTCGGTTTGCAGAAAGCTGATTCTGCTTCTGGTGTCCACTGTAATAAATCTTGTGCTGCCATTGGCTTTTTGAATATCATGTTAGTCAGCGGAGCAGATTCCAAAGCATAGTTTGGAATCCAACTCTGACAAAAGTTAGTAGTACCCAGGAAGGACATCATTTCCTTCTTGGTAGTTGGTTTAGGTGCTTGTAATATTGCTGTTTTTCTGTCTTCATCTAATATTCTGCCTTCTTTGGATATTACATATCCCAGGTATTTGACCTGTTTTTTCCAAAGTTGCAGTTTGTTTTTGTTTACCTTGTGTCCTTGAGTGGCTAAAAATTGTAATAATGCTATGGTATCCTCCCTGCATTCTTGCTGGGTGGGGGCTGCCAGCAGAATGTCGTCTACATAAAGTAAAATCTGACTGCCTTTCGGTGGGATAAATCCTGCCAGGTTACTTGCCATTTCTTGTGCGAATATTGTTGGACTTTCACAATATCCCTGTGGTAGTCTCGTATATGTATACCGTTTCTCCTGAAATGTAAATGCAAACCAATGTTGGCTGTCTGGGTGTATCGGTATTGAGAAAAATGCATTGCTAATATCTACCACAGAAAAATACTTTTGTTGAGGTTTCAAATCATTCAATAAAGTGTGTGGATCTGGCACCGTAGGTGCCCTGGGTATAACTGCATCATTCACAGCTTGTAAATCTTGGACCATACGCCATTCTCCGTTTGCTTTCCTAACAGGAAATAAGGGTGTATAACACGGTGAATCAGGAGATTCTATTAAGACTCCTTCCTTAAGTAAGGCTGCTATTATAGGTTTGATTCCTATTTCCGCATCCTTTCTTAAGGGATACTGTCTCTTTTGAGGTCTAAATGCTGATTTTGGCGTAATAATAACTGGTCCTGCTGTACGAACAAGTCCTACATCTGATTTCCCTGTTGACCAGAGAGTCTCTGGTATGTCTCGTAAGGCTTTTTCCTCTTCCTCTAGTAAGAGTGCTACTCAGCTATCCTCACTTGCCTGTGAGTGCACAGATGGGTGTGTCTGTGTTATCCAATTTAATTTCTGCTTTTGTACTCCTTGTTCAGAGAGTTCTAACTCTGTCTGTTTTTCCCACCTTGTGACTTTTTCTCCTAGGTCTGCCCACTTCAAATTTCTATCTTTAGTTAAACTTACATGTGATAATCGATTAGATTTGTAAAGTGCTAGGAATTCCTGGGGCAATGAACAGCTTACTACACTGTTTCCTTCTGTGTCCCAGTACAAATTTCATAATACTAACTTATTAGCATGGTTTCTAAACAGTTCTTGCTCATATTCTTTATCAGGTCCTGGTCTGTTGCAGTAATATAGAGTGCAATGCAACAAATGCTGTTTATCACTGTCAAGGGAGGGGGATTTACTGATGGCTACATTCATCAGTTCTTCGGTTACTGCCCCTGGACCAGTCGTAACTAAGTCCTGGCTGTACCAATAAAATGTTTCACCCTCCAGTCACACTACAAAAGTATCCATTTGTCACTGTGCTTCCATACCCTGCATAGTTGGAACTACGGCTATGCCAAATATCTGCATTAGGTCTCTGCCCAAGAGATTCACTGGGCATTTTGCAAAAACAATAATTTTGCTTTTCTGGGTCATCCCTGAAACTGGGTCAGTTATCGCTATGTTGTGGGAGAGTGGCTCCCGATACAGCTGTCCATTAGCTGCTTTCACTAATATGTAGTCTGGTGATTCTGAATTTTCTGGTAGTTTGGAAGGATGTATCAGGGTCCGTGAAGCCCCTGAGTCACACAGGAATTTGACTTCCCTCCCCTCTACCAGAAGTGTAACTTCCGGTTTTGTGTCTGCTAAGTAGAGCTCCAAGCTCAATAATGCTAAGTCCAAAATTTCATTTTCTTCATTATCTATGAATTCATGTACATCCTCTATTTCTTCTGTCACATCCTCTGCCCTTTCTATCACATTTGCATTTGTCTTTTCTTGTTTATTCCTATCCAGTGATTCTTGACTGTCATACAGTCATTCCTCACCATCCTTGTCTTCTGTGGTTACCTTTTTATTTTGCCTACAATCCCTCGCTAAATGTCCCTTTTCCCGCATTTGAAACATTCACCCCTTTTCTTTCTTTTTTCAAAGTCTTCTGATCGCTTATCAGATTGTTTGTATCCCTGGGTATTTTTCTTACCCTTCTTCCCAGTTTGTACTACAAAGACTTCTGATCCGTCTTCTACTGCAAATACTTGAGTTCTCTTTTTCTTTTTGCTATTAAAATGCCTTTCGGCATGTCTTGCATATTCAAGTAATGACTGTAATCTACTTGTACGATGATCTACCATGTGCTTTGTAATAAAGCTGCTAATGGGTGCAATACTGCCTTTTAAAAATGCATTCTTTAGCTGTTGCTCATATGGGGAATCATGTGTTTGATCTTCAGGTACCTGCATTCCACAATGGTTATTGAAACATTCTAATAATCTGGCATAATATCTATCAACAGTTTCACCTTCTTGTTGTATGCATTGATTAATGCAAGTCCAATCAGCCCTAGGCTTCCATTTCTCAGAGATTCGGTCTGTCAGACCTTTCATTCTGTTGTCCAGTTCTGCGTTACTATGTGGGGGTGGTCTAAGCTCTGCGTCACGGGGATTCCAGTTGACACTGATCATGTGCCAATCTGGACCTACGATTTGTCTAACTACTTTCCCTACTTCTTCTCCATTCAATTGGTAACTTAACCTCATGCCGTGTAAGTCTTCTAAGAATTTTCTAAAATTAACTTTTGGATGGGGAATTCCCTCTGTGGCTTTCCGGATATCTTCTGGTGTCCACAATCTATATACTAGAAGAGTTGGAGCCTGTCCTGCCTGCGGATTTGGTATTTCTATGAGTAGACATATCTCTTACTCACTCATAGCTTGTGAATTTTTATTTATTTCATATAATTCAATATCCCCTCTCAAGTTGCTTGTTCGAGACCTGGTCTTGATAGGATCTCTGACAAACGGTTTTGATTTTTCAGGAACAGCTGAGTATAGCGGAGGTAGATCAGCTTGTCCACTCGCTTCATATTATGGTGAGGGAAGTGGAGGGGGCAGAGGAGGGGCTGTTGCTATTACCAAGTTATTATCTTCTTTATCTAAGAACATTGCTTTTGAATTTTTAATCTTTTGTTCCCTGCAGTTTGCTTCCTCAAGCCACTTGTGTGCCTGAGGGACTCCTAATTGTCGTTGCTTTTTTAGCTGACCTTTTGCATCTGTTTTAAGTTGTCTAACAAGTTTAATAAGTGAAGGTTTATCTAAATTGCCATCAAATTTGTATTTATCAACCCATTTTGTATAATACTTAACATTATCGGCACGCTGCAATTGCATATATTTTGCGTCTTCGGTTAGGGGCGGGTCTCGGGAACTTTTCATGCACTGATTTCCCATGTTGCCTTTGCTAAGTTAGAAATTGTTACGTAACCCTTCTTATCACGTGGTACCACGATTTTACACCTTTTCACAGTTTATCTAGAATAACTGCCTACCTGTTCTGTTTCCCTGATCTATGACAAGACAGCAATCTTTTTGTCCCTGATCTGCACATGCAAATCTCCCTGACAAAACAATACTGTAACAAGTCCCTGATCTAAAACAGAAAAAAGGTAAATTCCTCCTTATCTGACCCTCTGTGAGTTGATCCACTGGAACGTTGACTCGTCCTCCAATCCCAGATCAGAAACAGTGGCTGGCCTCTTTCGAACGACAATTCAGTCGGAGGTCTTTCAAAACAGAAGAGCCGATGTGGCCACTTCTCCGTACGGGTACATGCCACTGGGCCCAATTCTGACCTGAGCCTAGAGTGAGAGGTATTTTCCGGTCCGAAGGACCAAAACTGTCAAAGGAAAAATATACTTTAAAAATGATCAAAACACGGTAGGTTCAGGTTAAGGCACTTTAATCTTGCAGCAAGGAGACAAAAACGTGCTAATATAGAGTTTGTCTAACTAGAATCAGGAAATGCTAACATTTTTATATGCTTTCTAATAAGACATTGCCTACCAAGCTGATGTAGTGAATCACAAATTTTGTCATCATCATTTAGTAATAATTGTTTTTACAATATTCTGCTGGTACTATCAATTTTTGTGAGAAACTTCCTAAGAAAACAACGTGGCCTTGACTACCACCGGTTAGATATATGCAATGTTACCATTCAAGGTACTATGGTTAATTCGAGCACAAAGCAAGTATAGATTGCAGTTCATTTCTCTAACAGTCCTTTGTCTATTTTATCTCTAAACTTCTGCAGCTGCACATGTTCTCATACTTCGAACAGAGCTGATTGTTTAAAATCATTACATTTACAGATAGCGTTGCCACCCCTCCGTTTTTTTTCCGGAGTGCCCGGAAATCAGTAGGGCACTCCGGTTCTCCGGTTCTTGCTCTGGGAGTCCGGAAAGCGACGTCAGGCTCGTCAGCGCGTATGTAGGTAAAAAAAAAAAATTAAAATTCCCGTCTTGGACTCTCGGTTGATTGGCTGTTTGCTGCAGAAGAGGCTCGTGCAGCAAGCAGCCAATCAACACATAGATTTGCAAGTCAAATCCCCGCAAAGCCCGCGAAAATTAGTGGATAAAAAGCGGCACTTCAGCTACTAATTTTACCTTTTACTCTCTACTGTAAAATGTGCTTAAGGTCTGAAATTTCTTGCTGGTTGGACGTCTTCGGTGGATTGCTGGTTTCGTTTGCTGCTGCTGCTGCCTGGAAGGATTGCCCTAGCCCTGCTGCTGCCTGGAAGGATTGCCCTAGCCCTGCTGCTGCCTGGAAGGATTTCCCTAGCCCTGCTGCTGCCTGGAAGGATTGCCCTAGCCCTGCTGCTGCCTGGAAGGATTGCCCTAGCCCTGCTGCTGCCTGGAAGGATTGCCCTAGTTCTGCTGCCTGCTGCTGCCTGGAAGGATTGCCCTAGGCCTGCTGCTGCCTGGAAGGATTGCCCTAGCCCTGCTGCTGCTCCCTGGAAGGATTGCCTAGCCCTGCTGCTTGCCTTGCTTGCTGGAGTCTTGCCCTGGAGAAGTGCTGTGGACTGGCCGACTGTTGTGTTCCCCTGCCTGCTGCTTGCTGGCCCTTTAGCTGCCTGTTCTCTTCTGCTGCTGAGAGCTTGTTTAAGTAGCCCTGCTGCTTTTTCTGGAGGTAAGTGGAATTTTTTTAATGGATGAATTCTTTGGAATTAAGGTAGATTTTCAAAGATTAGTGTGACAAGGGGAATGAAATATTGCCAGCACAGCTAATAGTGAATTTTTTAAATATTAAATTTATATTAATTCACTAGCTGTGCTGGCACTATCTCATTCATTGATGGTGACAAGATGTGTGTAACTGTATCTAGATGTTCAACATGTGGTGATTATTAACTAGAACAGTTTCTAATCTGGTTTTGGACTTGGTTACAGTGAATATATAATGGCTTCATGATTTGTATAAGATGCTTGGACTGTAGATCTGTCTTTTCTAGTCTGTCATCACCGTGATGTTTACCTTGACCTGTGTTTCTTCCTAGGGTGTCTATGTTGTACAGTCTTCATATTACAGTAAGGCTTAAATGTAGCTTTTTGTCTAGTTTGTCATCACAACTGTTTACTTTTTATGTGTGTTTTCTAGAGTATACTGTCTATATACCAAGGCTTAGTTTGTTTGATGTTACAGTGAATATATGACTACATGATTTGTATAGGATGCTTGGACTGTAGAACTATCTTTTCTAGTCTATCATCACCGTGATGTTTACCTTGACCTGTTTTTTCTTCCTAGGGTGTCTTTCTAGGGTGTACAGTCTTCGTATTATAGTGAGGATTAAATGTAGCTTTTTGTCTAGTTTGTCATCACAACTGTTTACCTTTTAATTTACTTTTGACTCGTTGCACATTTTTCTACTTATTGGTAACTGTATGTGATATTAAAGACTTATGCTGAAGGGTGCTAGAGTAAAGGGGTGTGGCTATTAAAGGGAATGGGTGTGGCTTGATTGTGCATGGGGCGGGGCTTGTTTGTCAGGAAATGGCACAATAGAAAGGTGGCAACCCTATTTACAGAATATAGCATTGTTTATTCATTTTTCCTGACCTAGCAGATAATCACCTGCTTCTCAAGTACATTTCCAAAATGTATAAACATGAATATTGCTGTGCTAGCAATTACTAGGTCAGAGGGCATCTTGCAAGTTTCAGAAAGCACACTGCAGTTTCAAAAAGCATCTTTTCAGTCTCATATGAAACTCAACTGTATATAAAACAGTGCATATAAAATAGAATGAAAAATGTGTTAACTTATTTAGTTTGTAATTAGCATTAAACATACACACATTAATACATATTTTGCTGACAAGAACGCTATTCTGGAACTGATGTACCAAAGGATGCATAGGGGGAGAAAAGGATGATTTGTGATAAACAAACTTGTCATCAGTGAAGTTGTTATCATTGTTACCAAAAGGACATTAGATCTTGAGCAAAAATATCTTCAGACACCATGAAACCCGGAATAAAAGTTAAACCTTTATTGAGGACAGCCAAATGGGCTGGAGATAGCACAAAGTCAGACAAATTTAAAACATTCCTGTTATAATCCAAATCTAATTCTGTATGACCATTTTCAACAGACTCTGAATATTGTTTATGCCTCCTATGTTTGCGTCCCCCCCGCTGATACTTGGGCCTAAAGGGACAGACAATGGTATCCTCTTAGCGGACGGTGAACTTGATACTGACTGTAACTCATTATCTGTGCAAGAAGAGATTTCCTCAGTCAAGGAACCAGTATCATGACCAGATTTTCTCAAAATGGAGCGTGGTCTCTTTCTTTTGAAAGTTTTAGGTAATGAAGGCGTAAACCTCACATGCTTGATACTATTTGAGAAAGGATTTCCATGCTGGTAATCAGCTTGATCTGTCTGGAATATTTTGATCTTCCTACTTCTAAGTTGTTGTGCTAAATTGTTCAGGTCCATGGCTATTTTATTGAGATATTTATTATAAAAGGATTCACCTTCAAATGGTTTGACATTATCTACCAATTTGGTCACTGTATCAATCTCTTTATCAATAACCCGATCATAATATTTAGATAAGGTTTCCACAAAAGACATACTGGCCTGTTGTTGTATTGAAGACCATTGGCTGCTGAGCTATGAGTCTATTTCCCCCACATGAGGTTGTATACATACTCTCAAACCTCGAGCGGTTATCCCTTTGGCAATATATGCCTTGAGCAATTTAGAATGCCAGATGTTAGATCTTAAAGATCGAAGTTGTTTAAATAAATTATCAAAAACTAATGCACAGTTGGATCCAGAACCAAGAGAATCATTTGTGTCACTGTTATTTTGCAGTGAAGGACCCAAGCCGAATGCTCTGAGGTCTTCCCTATCAGCTGATAATCCTGTTACCAAACTTGAAAGAACCATAATGAGCTTAAGGCTTGTCAGGAAATTCAAACCAAATATATATTAATTTGTAATACTGACAATAATAGTAACAAAAACTACGTCAGTACAATTTTACTGGAAGATTTACACAATTGTAGGAACAATAACAGCTCATAAACGAAGGTCCATACACCATTCAATATTGAAGCTGCGTCCCTACTTAATCCATACAAAAGACAATTGCCCAGTACCAATCATAAATATCATTAAAAAAAGAGGGATGCAAATGGCTCCAAACTGTGCAATATAGATAAAGAAGTAGACTACAGAGCATATGTTGTAATAGCGAATAGGTCAAATACAACAAAGGGATCCAGAAAAATTAAACTGGACCAAAATGGTAGGTGAATCAAAATACCATGAGTTGTACTTGTGTTTACCTCAATGGACCTGTGCAAGTAGTGGTAATATATAATCTAGATGAGATAATACTAATTAATATCTCAGATAACCCAAAATAAAGCTTAATAAGACATAAATTGCAATTTATTAGAATAAAGCGCATCTGCTCTGATGATTCTTTTTTTTCAGAGACAAAGGAAGGATCTTACAAACAGATTCAAATCTAGGGGTTATGGTATGGGTTATGTATTGCAAGCCAGCAATCTGGTCAACTCAATTGATAGACAAGAATTTTTAAGTTACAAGGACCATAATAATTCGGCATCACAATCTATTAGGTTTTTAACAACTTATGCCAGGAATTCTGATAACTTAATCCAAAGTGTAAATAAACATTGGAACATTTTACAATGTGATCAGGAGCTAGCACACATCATACCAGAAAGATGTCAGTTTTCTTTCCGCAAAGGTAAAAATCTTGGTTCCTGTTTTAATCATTACAAATGTGGGACACTGAATCAGTCCTCTACATATGTACAATCTACATTATTGGGGGATCCTTTAGTTGGCTGCTATCCATGTGGCCACTGCACCAATTGTGACAAGGTCACAAAATCCAAACATTTTTCCAGCCGCAACAGTCCCATAGTTTATGATTTAAATTTTTTTGCCAACTGCAGTACTGACTGGTTAGTATATCAAGCTACATGCACTTGTGGTTGCTTCTATATTGGCCAGACCTCTTGTCCATTCAGAATCAGAATTTCTGAACACATCAGTAACATCAAAAACAAAAAGGTAACCAATGCATTGTATAAACACTATCTAACACACCCCACTGCCAGATTTTCTTTTATGGTTATTGACATCATCAAGGGCAATAAATCCAATAAAACTGGGTGGCACTCTATTTTAAATAATAAAGAAAAAAAGTGGATTGTCAAACTGGGTGGATTGTTTCCACCTGGTTTAAAGGAACAATTCTAGTATGGGCCAATAAGTTTCAAGATGGGTGTATTTAACTTGCAACAAAAGCTGTATTTGATTTGCACTGAAGAAGGCTGTGATATTTTCCGTCCGAAACTGGTCTGATTTTTGTTGTTTTATTTGAATAAAGATAATTTTGGAACACAGTATGCTGGCTCTACTCTTTTTGGTGCTTCTGACTTGGTCCTGAGCCATGCATTTGCCTTTCGCACAGGAGTGCTTTTTTGACTGTTACACATTTATACATACCCATGTTCTTTTTAGTAATTCTGCTTGGAAGTTCTAAGATGTCCTTTAAAGTTTGGCCACGCCGATAAATAATGTGTGGCAATTTTTCAAACTTTTTGTTGATGTGTGTATCTTCTGCCAGCAGTGCCCAATTCTTATAGATGATATTTGAAACAATTTTTGCATCCTTTGAAAAAGTTGTTATAAGTGTGGGACCACCCATGTCTAATATGCCTTTAGTATGGGATTTTGTTTGTGCATAACAATTTCTATCACCGTCCGACTCATGAATAAAATCATGGTATCCATTAAACAGGATAGGTCTAAAATGTCCCATGTTTCTCTTGTTAACCACTTCTTGCCTTATTTTATCAAATAGTCTGGGTGGATAACCTCTACTACTGAACATGGCTCTAAATAAACTACATTCTACTTGGAAATTATCCTCAAAAGGAACCATCCTTGATGCCCTGACCAATTGGCCTTTCATAACCACCTGATGGAAGGGGTGGCTGCTAGAAAAATGCAAGAAAGTATTGGAATATGTGGGTTTCCTATATATAGTTGTTCTAAATCTGTTATGGGCTATATCTTTTGATATGTACACATCCAGATAGTTGATAGCTTCCATTTCAAATTGAAACGTGAAATCCAAAAAGTTAGTGAAACATTTAATCTCTTCTATAAAAATTGGAACTGTGGTATCATCGCCTTTCCAAATGAAAAACATATCGTCCTGGTATCTAGTATACCAGGCAGCATGTTGTTGGAACAAATCATTTTTAAATAAAAATTCATGTTCCCAATATGTTAAAACACAATTGGCGAAGCTACCACCACAAGGTGCAACCATGGCAACACCTGTAGTTTGTATGCTTGACCATCAAATAGCATGAAATTGTTGTGAAGAACTAGTTGTATGAGTGTTTCCAAGACATGTATTTCATCATTATCCATGCCTTTGGCATACAACAGATGCCTAACCCAATCTATGCCTTGATCTTGTGGGATAACAGTGTATAAATCTTTTATATCAACTGTTAAAAAATTGTAGTTGGCATTAAATTCTAATTTGTTTATGCCTTCTAAAAATCCCCATGAATCTGGGCAAATATGTTCTTCCCCTTTTATGATTGGTTTTAGTTTTCCATCAACATATTTGGCACAAGCATATACAATAGAGCCTCGTCCGTCAACTAAAGGTCTAAAAGGTGGATCAGAGACTTTCTTGTGTACTTTAGGACACCCAAAAATGACCGGTGTCTTTGGTGCTGCCATGGTTAAGTAGTGAAGTGTATCCAAATTGATACTACCTTCCAAAAACAGATCGTTAATATGGTTATAAATTTGCTTATATGCAATGTTAATTTCATTAATACTAATCAACTCATAACAGTCATCTTCCAAAACATCATGCATCTTTTTATATAATCATGCTCATGCATAAATATAAGCCCCCCTCCCTTATCAGGTTTCATTACCCGAATTCTGTGTAACTTCAGGGACACCAAAAAGTCCAGCTCATCTGGAGTTATATTACTAGTAGTTTTCTTAGAAATGTTGCTGTGTATACCATCTTTCAAATCCATTTCACAAATGCGTTCAAATAATGCTATAGTAGAGTGTAGTGGTGGGTTGAACAAACTTGAAACTTTCAAATCATGTGTTAAGCAAGGTGTATTGCCTATTAACACTGTTAAATTAAGTTTCCGAGTAAAAATTTTCAAATCCAAAATGGCTTTTACTAAATCAGCCCTTGTCGGGCACAAAAGAAAGCCCCTAAGATAAAAAAATCAACAAAACACATATCCGACAGAAAATTGGTATAGTTAAAAACTTTAAAGTCACCTTGGGAGCTCAATGTAATCAAAGGGCTAGCAAGCAAGCCATGGGCTACCTCCTCTGGCAATTCTGCTTCTTCTGTTGCTGCCCCTGATGGCTGGAATTTTGTTGTGCCATAGTAGCTTTCTGGCAAGCAACCTGAAAACCCTGTCTGTTCATATTATTTGATGTGAACCCTGGTGTTTGTCGTGGACCATCGCCATTTTTAATTCTCTCGCTCCGCCTAACCTGTGGAGGTTGGATGTTATTGTCAGAGCCTTCGTCCTTGCAAATGTTGTCAAAGGGGCGCGAATCATGGTTAACCTCATCAGTGCCAATGAAATTAGATACTTGTGGAGGTAAAGGATAAGCATTGCTTTTTTCGTAGGCATAGATATCCCTATTCAATGTTTTAGTTTTCACCTCAATGCTTCTATTAATAACCACATTAATAGATGAAAAAATTCAACCATAATCAAATTTATACCTGGGGAATTCTGTATCTAATGTAATGTTTTTCTCCAGGATTTCTAGTTCGCCTTTAAGAGTAGCTACTTGTATGTCATAATGTTTTATGAGGATACCTAGGAATTCCATGCCTTGTCTGTCAAATAAGCTAATAAGCTCTAGATGGAAACTAGATTTTGGGATAAGTCCGACAGGATACCTCCACTGACGGAGACCCTTAGGTACTACCCTTTTATTGATGCATTGTTGCAGATAACTCATTTCCAACTGTAGCTTCCGGTATTTTAATAGCTTCTTGTCAAAGTCATTCAAGTTCGCTATTATGTTAGAATTGTTGTTGACACGGAGAGCTTGAAGAGTGTAAATTGTTATCTTGGTCACCAACAAAAAAGGTTGGGGTTTTTAGATATTCGCCATAGACAGGTAACATATTTAATGTATTTTGTTGTTGTCCTTGACTGTCATTTTGATTCAAGCCATGATCAGATGTTATAGTGCCACTTCTGGTTGCACTGTTCATATTTTCATGGCTGTTTGATACTTGAAAATAGGACAAACCTTGCCCATTGGGAATCGAGCTGTTTAACGAATTGGTAGGCAGACAGAAGCTACTATTTCTCTCATTGTCAAGTTTTTTAGACAGAGTATCCACTCTGCCTAGCAGTTGTTGCACCAAAAGGGTCAAATTGCCCACAGCATTCGCTTCATTGTTGGTGCTCACAGGTGGATTGAGTTCATCTTGTGAAAATAAGGATTGTGAGGAGATACCTGCACCATTCACCATATAATTTCAGAAACTTAAAAAGAACACAACCAACTAGTACTTCATAAACACAAAAAGACAGCGAAACTTGCAGATGTTCTCCTTTTCCAAAACTTTATTCCGTAAGTGCTTTCATAAGGACTAGTATCCAAACTTCCTCAGACAAAGTTACACAAGCAGTCAATGACTTATATACTTATACAATTAATAAATAAAACAATAAAACAATTATATAAAAAAAAATTGAATAATTAAATAAACAACTCAATTCCTTTCCTCCTATGGAAAACTATTTACTTTGTATTTCCATATATAATTCATGATTTTATTACTAAATGCCTAGACACTAAATTAGTGACTTGAATTAATATAAAATACAAATGTATTAAGTAGAAATATATATATATATATATATATATATATATATATATATATATATATATATGTACATATAGTACATATATATAAAATATATGTGGTATAATTGAATAAATGAAATACCTGGGGCTATGTTTTTTGTGTTAACCCCCCCCCAGACACACACACACACACACACACACACACACACACACACACACTCTCTACCTATCTAGCTATTTAAGTTTCAAAATGCATTTAATGGAAGCATATTCATTAAGGCCAGGGTGTGTGTGCAAAAGTTCTAATTTGCCACAACAATTCCTTTTCTTCTATCCTTAATGCCCATGGCCCTCCTCTTTTGTTAAATAGTTCCTGGTGCACAATGGCAAACAAAAATTTGTGAGTGGGATGTTGCAATTTCATAGAACAATTTTGTTGTATAAGAGCCCATTTGTTAGTTAGCTGTTCATCAGGCTCAGTTACTAAAGGCTGAATTTTCACCCTTAGTCCTCTGGGAGTTAGACCTTTAGCCATGTATGCTTTAAATAATTTCAAATGCCAAACATTAGATCTTAATGTTTTCATACTTTTATTTAGATTTTGAAAAAGTTTTTCACACTGCTGTTCGGGATGACACAAATGCCATATATGATAATAAGCCTAGTAAAGTGGTGTAATAACAGCACAATTAAACATACACAATCCCAAACATGTAAAAATAAAATCCCATCCAAGGTAAAAAAAACCTCAAATGTACAAAAAACAGCTATGTTCCATAAAACGAACGTCAGATAACTCCTTTAGTTGAAAAAGGGCAAAAAAATTAGATCCAGTAATCACCATAAAATGAATGCCAGATGCAGGAGGCAAATCCAGTTGCGTAATAAATGGTTACGAATAATCCAAATCGAATTAAAATGTTGATAGCAAAAGAAGGAAACTTCCCTTTGTACATTTGAGGGGTTTTTTTTACCTTGGATGGGTTTTTTGAAACTCGTGGCATCATTGGTCTTATCATCAGGGCTGTAAGTACAACGTAGCTTTATTCTACGGTCCACTTTGACTTTATTACAACAGTATAGGCCGAACTTTTTTATGTTTAATTGTGGTGTTATTACACCACTTTACTAGGCTTATTATCATATATGGCATTTGTGTTATGTTAGACCAGGTTTTTTGTATAATTACTTTTATATTGGGACCAAGTTCCATGCTATTACGAATTATGATTAGAATATAGTTTTTTGCAACAAGCGATCAAAGTTATTCATGTTCGTGGATTGTGTGAATGAATTGAAGCTGATTTTTCATCAAGCAAAGTATTTTTGGACACTATATTCTTATGAATGGGACTGGCGAGTTTAAATTGTATATATACTGGATAGTCTAACCAGGCAAGGAAGAACAATAGTGGGCTTGGCGTGCGTCGGACTGAATTATTATTATGTTTTTTAATATTCTAACCAAATGTCTTTTTCTCATGAATTGTGACTAACTTAGAGTTTGCTCATCATTCTTTATAACTAGGGGCTCATGTTTTCAAATTATTTTTGATATACATGTGTTTGATATGTTATAATTTTTTCAGCGCTTATTGAGTTGAATGGCTGGTCACTACATATCAGTTTGGTAGATTTGCATCAAGCCAACTGTTTCATACTTATGAATATTGGAGGCTACATTGTTATTTAGGGTTAAGCTTGAAACCTTAGACACGATTGTTTGAATATACAACTTTGAACTTTTGGATACTAGCTATTACTATTACTACAGCTATATATTCCAGGTTAATTTTCATTATTTATTGAACTACATCATATTAGTCCCTGTTCATTAGTTGGATTACATGCATATAACATATTCACATATAACTCTAAGTACACCAATTTTTCTTGATTCATATTTTTAGGGATTCCTTCCTTTTTTCCCCATTCTTAAGCACATATATATTCTTTTTTACAATTGTCCCTATCATATAACAGTGTTTAGATGCTATCCAGGGACTTGACTATTTGTGAATACATAACAATTGGATCTATATATTGACAAATCCATACATTTTGGATGCCAATACATAGTCTAAATTCAAAATATATCTTTCATTTAGTAATTGGTACCACAATTTAGTGTTTAATTGGGTATTATTACAAATTATCAATAATGCTGTAGGGCTGTATCTCACTACAGTTGTAGTATCATTATATTTTTGTCCCCTTTTTAGTATATGGATTTTTTTCAGGTGTTTTTTCATTGTTGTTCTTTTGAATCAGCTATCACAGCTACCATTATTGTCCTATTTATGTTATATCTGAATGTGGCACTCTTTAATATATTCTTGAGATTTATTGCACATTCTTATGACATTTCATTGAATGTCACAAACATAATAGCTGTAAAATATTATTCATTTACACTCATTGGCCATTATTTTCCAGATTCAATATTGGGAATATAATAACCATCTATACATCACTTAAGGACGTGGTGCTGTGTTTAATATAGATTTATTAACCAGTTCTTACATAACTAACCTCTTTACTATTGATTTTAGATTTTTTATTCAACCTTTTGTGGTTGTTTACATCCAAATTATCTTTTAAGATGGATTTAAATAGAATACTTCTCGGTCTTTCTTCTGATAAAGAAGATCTAGCTATTTTTGGAATTGGACAACAATCCAACAATACCAATCTTATACATATAGATCATCCCGAACAGCAGTGTGAAAAACTTTTTCAAAATCTAAATAAAAGTATGAAAACATTAAGATCTAATGTTTGGCATTTGAAATTATTTAAAGCATACATGGCTAAAGGTCTAACTCCCAGAGGACTAAGGGTGAAAATTCAGCCTCTAGTAACTGAGCCTGATGAACAGCTAACTAACAAATGGGCTCTTATGCAACAAAATTGTTCTATGAAATTCGTAGAAAAATTAGCTAATTATTATGAACGCACTATCGAGAAAGAGACACTTGTGGTTAGTAATTTATGTGACGATTGTAATAAACACAAAGACCAATTATTTTTTTCTACTTTTTTGCCCAAATTAAGTTCTGACTTACTTAATTTTGAACACCAACTAAAAGAAAGAAAGCTCAAGAAATTCCAAAGAGATTTAACTGATTATGAGAAAGGTCAACCTTTCAGACAATCCAGACATGTGAGGTTTGAAGGTAGCTATCAGAAAACCAGTGTCACCCCAAAACGGAAACGTCCAAGGTCCATTCTTAAAAAACGTAATACTTTAACTGACTCATCAGAGGGTGAGTCCTCATCTGGCACTGATTTAGACATACAACACACCACAGACTCCCCCACCCCCAAACGCAACAACAGTGGGGCCCCTTTAGGCCATATAGGAGGGGAGGCAGGAAACATCAGAAAGGTCAAAAGTTTGGAAAATCTTATGGAATTGTTGACCAACAAATAAATGTACATGCCAATACCAATGTTTTAAACATTTCTGATGCATCACTATCTGAATCACAAATTGCTCTGTTGAATAAAGGCCTTTCTTTTATTTCCATTTTTTGTGTCTGAAGATATTTTTGCACAAGATGTCACAGCATTTTGCAGATTGTTTAATCTTAAGTTGCATTTTCAGGACAAACAACAGCATGATCAGTCAGCTGACAACTTCAGATAACATAAATCCACCTTTGTTCCACCCATGCATCCCAGTGTAAGTCTTTTTCAACATAGTGTTCTCAAAGATCTACATTTCACTTCCAATATGATTCCACCTATGCTGAACAACATTTCTCAGAATGATTTGAACAGTTTACAAGAACTTACTGATAACAAAAAACTGGTAATCATATTTGCTGACAAGGGTGGTGCTGTGGTGGTTATGAACTGGATACATTACGATGCTGAGGCCCATAGACAGCTGGATGATGCTAAATATTACACAAAAATGCCTTTAGATCCGACATCCATGTTTAGAAAATAAATAGACACATTTTTAAACTCAGCAATAGAGAATGGTATAATTTCATCTAATACCCTAAACCATCTTACAATCACTGATCTGGCCAGTCAATACATTTATTTCTTGCCCAAAATCCATAAAAATCCTTTGCATCCACCAGGCAGACGAATTGTGGCTGGAAATGGCTCTCTTACTGAACCTCTTTCCGAGTTTTTAACTAAATATCTCAAACCTTTGCTTAAGTAGGTAAGATCATGGATCCAAGATACCACAGAATTTTTGGGCATTATAAATGATATGCAAATCGAAGACGATTGGTGGCTTTGCACCTTGGATGTTAGTGCATTATACACTAACATACCACATTGGGCAGGTTTAGATGCCATTGAATATTGGTTATACAAATCACAACTTTATAAACCTGGATTCAATACTTTCCTTATATGTCTCTGAACTTGTTCTCACCAAGAATGTGTTTTACTATGGGAAGCAATGTTACCTCCAAATATGAGGTACTGCTATGGGTGCATCTTTTGCCCCGATATATGCAGATTTATATATGGCATATATTGAGGAACAAATCATCTGTGATGATGCACACAATCTCTACTTAACTGAGATTGATATTTGGCGTAGGTATTTGGATGACTGCTGGATGGTGTGGAGGTCTGATGTTGAATACTTGCAGGAATTTGTCGATTATCTCAATGACAACAAATGGGGTTTACATTTTACGATGAATTTTGATCAACATAAGATTACTTACCTAGATGTACTGATAACTAGGAATATAGATAACACCTTCAGTACACAGGTATTTAGGAAACATCCTGAATACAACACCCTACTACATGCATCCAGCTTTCATCCAAAACATATAGCCAAAAATATCCCTAAGTCACAATTTATCAGAATGAGACGCATTTGTTCAGATGATAATACATTTCATGTTTTTCGTCATGATATGATTGACAGGTTTAAGGAAAGAGGTTATAACATGGGTCATGTCATTACTGCTAGCAATCATGCATCACAACTTAATAGTGATGACCTCCTCCGATACAAAAAGAAACTCATACAAATACTAACACTTTAAGATTCACCACTACGTATGGCAGAAATACTAATAAATTGATTGATGCCATCAACAGACATTGGAACATTCTCTTAGCAGACACTGTTTTGTCTCAACATTTATATGAAACATGTCTTTTTTCATTCAGAAAAGGCAAAAATTTGGCAGCACATTTTAATCATTACAAACATCATTCAGAATCTAAAAATTTGCACATGATTCAAACCTCTATATTAGGTGACACACTTGTGGGCTGTATGCCTTGTGGTCATTGTACTAATTGCAAATTTGTTTTAAAAATGAAACACTTTTCTAGCAATAATACAAACAATATATATGATATTCAGTTCTTTGCAAACTGCAATACAGACTGGGTTATATATATGGCCTCTTGTAGCTGTCACACATTTTATATTGGTCATTCATCTAGACCTTTCAAATTACGTATATCAGAACATCTCAGTGATGTCAAGTGCAAACGGCCAAATAATGCTTTATATAAACATACCCTCAAACATACTACAGCTAGTTTTCATTTCATTGTTATTGACAAAATAATAGGGGACAGAACTAACAAATCAGGATGGCATACCAAACTGAATGCAAAAGAGAAAAAATGGATTGTTAAATTGGGTGCTTTATTTCAGCCTGGTCTCAATGAAAATTTATGAATATATGCATACATGTTCATGAGCTCACCAATGAAACTTTGTCATGAATTAAGCTTTATTATATAAGAACCTTTCAACAAGTTTTGTATTTTTACACTGATGAAGGCTAGGTAAACGCCTTAGCCGAAACCGGTCTGTCTATGTGGTTCTTTATAATACATTAAATCAATTTTTACAGTTCACAGTTGCTGGCTTTTTCTTTTTTGAGTGTGTATGGGATCCCCACATTGACATCCATGCATGTGACCTATGCCCCCGTTAGTTGGCCCCCCACATATACTTCAGTGGGATTTGTCAGCTTGGATAATACTGCATAGTGTGGGGAAGCCAGTATTGGGCAAACATTTCCTGCTGTCCCGCATAGGTGTCAGTTGTTTGCTGCTACCCCAGTTGGCCACCCC
Source organism: Protopterus annectens (assembly GCF_019279795.1). NCBI lineage: Eukaryota > Metazoa > Chordata > Ceratodontiformes > Protopteridae > Protopterus > Protopterus annectens. The sequence continues at coordinate 1,853,554,808 of NC_056729.1, read as the reverse complement.
ACTCCCTTACATGCATGCAGCAATACCATAGATATGCTACCAGAACATACTACTCCATACATTTATTGTTTAGAAGACTGACTTACCTTGTGCCTGTGGCAGTTGTCGGGACAGTGGGTGAGGGCTGACTCTGTTGGATACAAGCAGTACACTGCCTATACATGATAAGATACAGGTAGTGTGATGTGTGTGGTATCCATTTTACTGTGTGCATGAGTCGGAGAGAGGTGTCAGTCCCTGGGTCCCTACAGTGTCAGTGTGTGTGCTATGTGTTGCCTCTTTGCCAAGGCCTGGGCATACTGGGTACACCTCTATCTGCCTACAGGAGCAGGCTCAGGGGCTTCCTCCTCTGAGTCTCTCTGTGCCTGTGGGGACCTTGGCAATGGTGGGGAGCTGTGTGGCCCTTCCTCCTGCTGGTCCTGCTGCAGCTGTTTTTGCAGGATCATATTGTGTAGCGTGGCACATACTATGAATATGTGTGCACATGTAGCTGGACAGTACTGTAGGGGTTCACCAGATATGTTAAGGCAGTGGAACAGTGACTTGAGCATCCCAAACACATGCTCTATAATGATCCTAGTTTGTGCGTGTGCCTCATTATGGCATTCTTGAGTGGATGTGTATGCATTTCTGATGGGTGTCATCATCCACAGCTCCAGTGCATAGCCAGCATCCCTCACCAGATGGTCATACAGAATGTCCCCCCTGGAAAATCCCTGGTACAGCTGTGAGGAATGCCAGATGTGGGAGTTGTGATAGCTTCCAAGGCTGCCAGCACACACATTCATGATAATGCCCTGCGTATTGCACACAACCTCGCAGTTGATGGAATGAAAGCCCTTGCAGTTTATGCAGAACCTACCCTGGTCACCATGTGGTGCTTTGATGTGGATGTGTGTGCAGTCTATGGCACCCAGTTCCTCCAGGTATTCTGCTATATGGTGGAAGACACACATATTTCTGATCCTCTCCTCACGGGTACTGGGGAAGTAAATGTGCTCACCAGCATGTGATAGCATGGCATCCAGGAATTGGTAGAGTATCCTGGATGCAGATGCCTGTAAGGCCCCCATGATATCCCCAGTAGGGCTTTGGAAAGTACCTGTAGCTAGTATTCTTAAGGCTACACATACCTTGGTATCCACTGGGATGGGTTCCCCTCTGTAGGCTCTGGGTCTGAGGTGAGGCCGGCACAGCTCAATAACTTGCTGAAGTATGTCCTTGGTCACCCTGTAGCACTCTACTATCTCCAGATCATGTAGCCCCTGGTAGTTTACCCTGGGTCTGAACACTCTTTTCCCCCTCCTCCTCAGTCTAGGGCAGTTGTCAACATTATCCTCCTCACCGCCCTCAGCCTCTAGCATATATTGATGTATCAAAGTGACAGCAGCCCCTAACATTTTGTTAGTTTTGGAATGAAATCCCTTGCAGTTTATGCAGAACCTACCCTGGTCACCAGGTGGTGCTTTGATGTGAATGTGCATGCAGTCTATGGCACCCAGTACCTCCAGGTATTCTGTTATATGGTGGAAGACACGCATATTGCTGGTCCTCTCCTCATGGGTACTGGGAAAGTAAATGTGCTCACCAGCATGTGGTAGCATGTCATCCAGGAACTGGTAGAGTATCCTGGATGCAGATGCCTGTGAGACCCCCATGATATCCCTAGTAGGTCTTTGGAAAGTACCTGTAGCTAGTATTCTTAAGGCTACACATACCTTGGTATCCACTGGGATGGGTTCCCCTCTGTTGGCTCTGGGTCTGAGGTAAGGCCAGCACAGCTCAATGACTTGCTGAAGTATGTCCATGGTCACCCTGTAGCACTCTACTATCTCCAGATCATGTAGCCCCTGGTAGATTACCCTGGGTCTTAACACTCTTTTCCTCCTCCTCAGTCTAGGGTGGTTGTCAGCATTATCCTCCTCACTGCCCTCAGCCTCTAGCATATATTGATGTATCAAAGTGACAGCAGCCCCTAATATTTTGTTAGTTTTGTCAGTTAAAATTCCCCTGAGTGTGTGCACCTATGGTGCAGAGTTTGTGGGACAAAAACAGACTGAAAGGTGTTTGCATAGTTTATAGTGGTGTGCTGCAGATGCTGCCTGTGTGATTGTCTGACTATGATACATAGTTTATAGTGGTGTGCTGCAGATGCTGCCTGTGTGATTGTCTGACTATGATACATAGTTTATAGTGGTGTGCTGCAGATGCTGCCTGTGTGATTGGCTGTCTATGATACATTCCACTGGCCAGCTATATTATTTGTACTTGATTGCCTTTATTCTATTTCCCTTTTTCTTCCCTTCCCATTTCTGCCCCTTTTAAACCCCGAGGTGTGCCGTGCAAACCCGCTGCCCAAATGTAAACAGTTCTGCACACATCTGTTTAGCTAAAGTAAACAGTTTTAAGTAGAAATGGCTCTCCCCTGGATGCGAAGACCCTCTTCATTTCATGGAATACTGACAGTACAGCCTCAGACATGCCCAATTGCTTAGCTGTGCTTAGCTAAGCTTAACTGGAAGCCGTAGAGCTCCAATGTGCTTGCACCAAGCATGACACACACCCTTTTCATGTCAGCTGCTTCTCCTGCTTACACGATCACATTATAGCTCCTACACGGTTAGGTGCAGCCAGTGGATGGTCTCCCATTTAGTAATTCAGTAAAATTTGCTCATTTGCATACCCCACTGCCTTAGTCCCTGGCTACCCCACTACACCGCAGCCTTTCTCCTTAGCAACCACTGTTGCCTCTTCTTGTTTTGATTTGCATGCCATAGAGTATAATGGCAAAATACAGATTTTGTTTAAAATAGTTTTTTTACATTTTTTTATTTTTGGCACTATCCCGTTTGTGAGCTGCTGTGCTACACTTTAATTTTGCAACACTTTTCAGTATCTATGGCCATATGTTTTGGCCATTGGCATGCCTAAGGGTTATAATACATTAGTTTGAGCTGTCATGCCTCCATTTTGATTTTTGCAGAATGTACTCAGTTACTAGCAGAATTAATTTCTGCACCTCACACTATTCTCGCATGGATGCCTGTCTCTTTACTGAATTGTTAATTCACCTCATTTGCATGGTTTTCACCAGCAAATGAGGTAATTAGGATTATTCAGATGTGTCTGTGCGAGAATAGTGCAGGTAGGCTTGTGCATGTCAAAACAGTAGTTTACTGGATCTCTCGGCAGCCATATTCCATGCAGGAGCAGCTGCACTATTCTTACACTCTGTGTAAGTTTTATTGAATCCCGGGGTTATTTTGCAATGTTCAGTTATTCAGAGGCTTGTTGTGCTATTGGGCAAAGTTACAAATACTGGTATACATTTCTAGCATATGTATATGTGTGTGTGTGTTTGTGCATACTTGCAAAACCCTTTACTGGCATGTTTTAATATGGCAGGTAGAATTTGAAAGCCATCACCACTTGTATGTGATCAGAATATTGCAGAGAATTGGAGAATATTTGAGGAAAAGTATGATATTTTTATATGCACAGCTTATTCTAACAAAGATGCATGCACCAGGGCATTCATTTTGCTAAACCTAGCTGGGTCAGAGGCCATTGATAGAGATCATTCATTTATGTATGCACCAGCAGTATATGAGGGAGAAGGTGAAAATCATCATATTGTTGTACAGGCTGAACCAAGGGAAGAATCTGAGTGTGTGAAGTGCAAATTCAGGAAAATTTTTAACCCCAGACAAATATTACATTAGAGAGGCATTTGTTTTACACAAGAGATCAGAAACCAGGGGTATTTTTTGCAGCTTATATAACTGACCTGAGAAACAAAGCTAAAATATGTTGGTTTGATGACTTAAAAGATGAACTAATAAAGGACAGGCTTGTGTGTTGTATTAATAGTACTGTTGTGAGAAAGATTTTGCTTTGTGACAGTGATTTAACATTAAGTAAAGCTATTGAGATTTGTCAAATCCATGATGTTACAGAAAGATACACAAGTGTGAGTGATAAGAGCATGGTTTCAGCAGGCTCCAGAGCAAATGTAGGCAGCATGCAGCACATGGCAAACAGAAGCAGACCTAAGCACATGGCAGCTACAGCCCCTGCTGGTTCTCAAGGGAAATCACATAGTTTTCCAGCAAGTTCTAAGAAAGGAGCATGCTCAGTGCAGAACAAGCATGAGTCAGCAAGACCCAAGTCCAGCCTTTTTGTTAACTGTCGCAATTGTGGTACCAATCATAGGTCTAAAAGAGAGGAACGCTTAGCATTTGGTCAGTAATGCCACACGTGTAAAAAATGAAACCATTTTCAAATGGTTTTGCAAATCAGGTAAACCTCACACAGTTGTAAAGAAGGGTCATTTGAAGAAGCAAATTGATAAAGGGGAGGTTGCAGTCTACTTTCCATGTAGATGGTATATCAGTAATTGAGGAAATATTTGATGCAGTGAATTTGTTAGCAAAGAATGAAGCATTTTGTACTGTCCAGATCAATGGTAAATCCACTGAGCTCAAAGTAGACACTGGTTCAAAGTGTAATGTTATGTCAGCATACACATTTGGTAAAGTGAGAACTAATGAACAACTCAATGTGGCTAGTAGTGTAAAACTTGTTGCTTATGGAGGTGAATAAATTCAAACCGAAGGCTCAGTAGTGTTTTCATGTTATTTGGCTAAGAACTGTTACAGATTGTTATTCTATATACTTTGAAGACCTGTGCAGTAATTATTGGGTCTCAGAGACAGTTTGAGAATGAATCTGCTTTCTTTTACCAAAGAAGTTCATCATATAAGCACATATCCTAGTTCCAATTTTTCTGAAAGCATTTCTCAGAGTATGCTGATGTTTCCGATGACTGGTTGGGCAAACTTCCAGTTGTGTATTCTATGAAGTTAGACCCAAAGGTCAGTCCAGTAGTCAGACCAGCAAGAAAGGTTCTGATAGCTATGCAGGATAAAGTCAATGCTCATTTGGATAAAATGGTGCAGCAAGGTGTAATTTGTCCAATTACAGAACCAAATGAATGGGTGGTGTCTATGACAGCAGCCCACAAAAAAGGCTCTGAAGAAATCAGAATATGTATTAACCCAAGAGATTTGAACAAAGCATTGAAAAGACATCATCCAATGCATGCAGTTGAGGAAGTTGCAGCTCTAATACCAAATGTAACTGTTTCTTTCTGTCTTAGATACAAAAAAGTTCATTTTGGCAAGTGATGCTTGATCGCAAATCCTCATTACTGACTACTTTCAGTACCCTGTTTGGCAGATAGATTCCTAAGGATGCCATTTGGAATAAATTCTGCAAGTGAAGTCTTCCAGGTTGCAATGGAGCAATTTTTTTCAGTTTATCCTTGTGCTATAATAGTCAATGATTTATTGGTTGAAGGCAACGGTGAAGCAGAGCATGACAGAAACCTTAAGATAGTTCTAGACAGAAGATGTGAAATTAACTTAAAGCTCAATCCTCTGAAATGTAAATTCAGACTACCAGAAGTTACATATGCACTTCATTTATTTACCAGCACTGGCTTGAGACCAGATTCATCCAAGCAAGCAGCTATTCTTGAGATGTCAGCACCAGATAATGTTCAAGCTCTACAGAGTTTTCTTGGCATGGTCAACTATTTAGGCAAGTTTATACCAGACTTCAGTGAGTTGACAGCACCTTTAAGAAAGATGACATGCAAAATATTACCTCGTCTTGGTTGGAACAGTACCAGAAGGCATTTGAAGACCTTAAGCAGAAAATTGTCACCCCACCTACATTAAGATACTATGACGTCAGTAAACCAGTCACTTTTTCCTGTGATGCTTCAAAATTTGGTCTTGGTGCAGTTATTCTTCAAGAAGGCAGACCAGTAGCATATGCATCAAGAACTCTTACCCAAACTGAAATGTAATATGCTCAAACTGAGAAAGAACTTTTTGGTAATAGTATTTGCATGTTCAAAGTTTCATGTCTATATCTATGGTCGAGCTATTCAGATTGAAACTGATCACCAACCTCTAGTTACTTTTTTAAAGAAGCCTATGCATTTAGCTCCAGCAATATTACGAAGAATGATGCTCAAATTGCAAAAGTACAACTTCAAAATGGTCTATACAAAAGGCAGACTTTTTCATCTGTCTGATACCTTATCCATATCATCCAGGAATACAATGGTACAGCTTGATGCAGAGAATTTTGGCTTTGATGTAAAGGAAGCTGAGAGATCATACAAAGACTGATTCAGTTTTGCAAAATCTCAATCAGTACATTAATGTTGGATGGCCGTCAAAGCAATCTAGTGTACCACCTGAAGTGCAAACTTATTTTCCTTACAGAGTTGAGATGTTGACAGAAGATGGCATTACTTTCAAAGGTCCTAAAATTGTTGTTCCTGCTTCCTTACAATGTGAATATGTCCAGATTTTGCTTGTGATCACCCAGGTTCCAAATCTACCAAAAAGAAGGGCTAGAGAACTAGTATTTTGGCCTTTTCTAGGAAAAAACATTGATAAAGTACTTTCTTCTAGTTCCATATGCAATAGTACTAAACCGCATTTGCAGAGAGAACCACTTCAGCTAAGTCAAGTTCCTGAACTATGTTGGTCAACAGTAGCCAGTGATATATTTGAGTAGAAGAATCAGCATTACTTAGTATTGGTAGACTCATATTCAAACTGGTTTGAGATTAATTTACTACCTAATCTAGTGCCCACTGCCGTTATTACTAAGTGAAAACATCATTTCTCAGTCCATGGTAGTCCACACAAAGTTATTTCTGACAATGGTACTCAGTTTACTAGTCAGTTCTGTCAGACATTTGTAAGAGAATAGGACTTTGTACATGTTACTAGTAGTCCTGAATATCCACAGTGAAATGGACTAGCTGAACATGAAGTGCAGAGTGTAAAGCAATTACTTGAAAGGTCAAAGCGTGACAATACTGATGTCTTTTTGAATTTACTTAATCTCAGAAACATACCCCATGACAATATACTTGGCTTGCTTGCTCAGAGACTTCTATTAAGCAAACCAGAACAATATTGCCTATTATTTCCAGTTTATTGAGGCCTAAAGCTATGAACAACAGAACCATCAGAGCCCAATTATTCAGGAAATGTTCTTTCCAGAAGTCCAGTATTGATGAATAGAGCAGATTTATTCGTCCATTGAAAGGTGGAGAGAAGGTGAGAATACAAATGGAGAAAGGTTTCCACCAGATTGGTCAAGTAACAGGTATATGTACTGAATTGAGATCCTACTTTGTAGAATCTGAGGGTGTGGAGTACAGGAGAAATCGTAGACATCTTCTTCTTCTACCAGCATTAATATCACAGCATTGTTCCTGTGATACAGACTTTAGATCTCAGAGCAATCCAGACAATGTTTCCGTTCCAAAATTTGCCTTAACTTCTACTTCCATTCCTGATGTCCCTAAGGTTGAACATTCAGCAGAGAGTCCCAATTGCTAAATCTAATTCCAAATTTATGTCACACAATTTGGTCATATTTCCAGACCTAGTGTGAAAAACACAGCTGCCTGGACATAACTCTATATATGTATCTAGTTCTGTATAATTGCATGACAAAGAATTATCTGTATTGATTGCATGTCATCTGATATTGTCAGTATTGCATGATCTATTTCTCAAATAGGGAGGCTGTAGAACAGAATGTGTGTGTGTGTGTGTGTGTGTGTGTGTGTGTGTGTGTGTGTGTGTGTGTGTGTGTGTGTGTGTGTGTGTGTGTGTGTGTGTGTGTGTGCTCTATATCTTTAAGAAATGTTTCAAGGAATGAACGTGTATATAAATACCAAGCAAGTGCTAGATCAGTGCCATTTTGAGAGCGCAGCCAGAGTATGAGCATGTATGAATGTAATAGCTAGTTTGTATATACGTTTATGTTAGTTAAAGTTATCAAGTCTCAATCCTGATGTGTTTGTACATAATAAAGCTGCTTTTTCAGAACCCACAAAGACTCATCTATTACATCCTGACTAGACAAGTGACACTGTCCTTGTGAACCAGAGTTCAATTTAACCCTGGTTTGGCACCTATGTCGCTGTTAGATAGAGGCAGCCTGTAAATACCTAAACATCTATGCCCAAGCCTAGATATAAACCCACAAAATAACCCCAGGGTATCAGACTTGTCAGATTCATTTTGGAAGCATGGTTAGGCTTAAAAAGGCCCCCTGGGATCATTAGCATCATAATCACCTATGAATCTATTATAAACATTTATGAAAGGCAGTGGATTGCTGGACACTTACTTACTACTATACTGTTTGTAGTATCACTCTCAAAAGAGCACCAGAAATGTTTAGTACCAAATTTAACTATTTTTGTTGCATGATGTGTGTTGGGTTAAAGCACCATTTAAACCTAATTTCCTAAATCCTGGATTCGCTCCTGTGCTCTTCAGCATATCAGGCAATAATCACCCTTCAACATTTGTTTCCACAGCAGGTGCAGGTTTTACTGGATTGGGTTGCTAGCCTGAGGCCAACCCTCCTCAGAGGGTGCACCACACTCGCATGCACACACTCACACCTAAGGCCAATTTAGAGTGTCAAGTGTCCAATACACCTACTGCATGTCTTTGGAATGTGAAAGAAAATGAGAACACCTGTCGGGAGCCTACAGGAATGCAGGAAGAACATGCAGACTCCATACAGAAGGCACCCCAGCTGAGAATCAGACTGGAGAACCTCTTGCTGCAAGATGACAGCACTAACTGCTATACCACTGCGCTGTCCATAGACTAAAAATCTGTTAAATATTGGAAGGTGCACCTTTGGGTGGTAAGAATAGCATGGTGTTTTTTTTTTTTTTTTTATCTCATGATATGGTTATCTGAATAGGATAACAAGGCTGAGTCTTTATGTTAACACTCCGTGTGTCAGACTGTGCCACTACAGCAGTCGTGAGACATTTGTCTTTTTAATTAAATGACTGTAGCTATGTGATAGACTTGATGGATAATTCTTTAGGTTTAAGATTAACCCAAAATAATTAATAAGTTTGGGTTATGATACTGATAGGTAGTTTACTATGAGATGCTTATTGTAGCTAGGTTAAAGCTTTTTTAAGAACATTCCCTAGGATTCAGCAAACTTCCATGCAAGAATAACTTATTCTTGCATGGAAGGGACTGTTCCTGTGCAGCATGGCATCGCACCATGCATATTCATGAAGGCATGCTGCCGTGCTGTCATACGGACATGGTTCTGTGTACAAGCACAGGGGGTGTATGTGAGAGCAGTGCTCTCACAATACATATGCCCCCTGCACTCCATAATTGTCGTACGGCAATGTAACAGTAGTGAGAGTGTCTGCAGACACCATTACCTCACAACCTGAAAAGAAATCTGGACAGATCCATAAAAAAAGGAACAAATAGGGACAAATGTGAGATATTGTTCTCACAAACTTATAAAGTTGATAGAATGACAGGCATAGCATTAGCATGAATTCCCCAAAGGGTATGAAGGGTAAAACTCAAATGTCTGCCATTACATACTAACTGCAGTCCCTAATGCTTTGCCACTAATCTGCCAGAAAGCCACAATTGTATGAAAAATGGACCATAAATATAAGGCAAAAATCTGGACTTTCTGTGAAAATCTGTACAGTTGAGAGGTATGGTGGACACTGTTACTGTCCATGGAGCATACCTCTCAAATGCAAAGCCTGTCATGTCATCACTGTTTGAAAAGCACAGCCCCCAACAGATAATGTATAGAAAATAAAACACAACAGTTTAATTTTTTTTCAGTCCACAATAAAGTTTAAGAGTAGCTGAGCAGGTGTGTGCATTGCACAGCTCTGCTCAGCCTAGCTTACACATTAGAAGGAGCTAAATAGGAATATACCTCAAGGAATATCAATCTGGGAACAGTGAATTGGTTACAGCATTTGCTTGACAAATAGTTGTTCCCGGTACAATCCCCACTGAAACCAATTTGCATTTCACATGTGAAAGCAGTACATATTTTTTTTAATAATTAGGTAGTAAATAACATATATTTGTAAACCAGAGTTGTGCAGTAGGTCCAGATGTGAGGTGTCAGTGTAATGAAGTTGTGAAACCCCCATATAAACACAAGTGCCCCATACAGTATAGTCACACAAGAATAAATGTAATGAAAGTACATAGGGTGATGTGAGGGAAGGTAAACAAAATTATAATATGTCAGGAATGATGAATCAATCCTATACAGCTGCTAGTCTATAAAATAAAATTTAAGCAATGCTAAGTATTGCACAGCTATGCTTACTGGGTGTAAGTATTACTTAAATATGAATGTCAAGTAATGTGTAGCCCAGCTAAGCTGATTTGCCCATAGGTAAGCAGTGCTGAACCTGCCCCTTTAAGCACTGCCAACATTAGCTAAGCAGGTTTGTCCATAGATTAGCTTAGCTCAGCATATGCAAAACCATCCAATCATGGCAAAATGTGGGAAATTGGCCATATTTAAATCTCGCAGGTGGGAATACAGCCCATAAACAGCTGTAGCTCCCCATTGTAGGCAGTATGGCTGCTGTAGGAGAAGACATGCGCTTTTGGGTACAGCGCTGGGGCATACAGGAGTTCAAGGTCATGGTAGGACTCCTTGTAAAAAAACATGCCCTGAGACTGCTGCAAGACCAGTACCAGGGCTCCCAATGCAAAGCAGAGGCCTAGAAAAGTGTCACTCACAATCTCACCAGTTCCACTGGCATCCCTTGGGCTGGTAAGCAGGTTCGGCACAACTATGCTGACTTGAAGCATAGGCAGAGGGAGCTGTTGGACCAGTGGGTCCAAGAAGCATGGCAGAGGGGTGATGTCCCAGCAATGTGTAAGTATTCATAGCAATAACTGTTTACCAAAGTCCAGCCTGTTTATGTGATGAATAGATATGCATAAATGTTTCTCTATCTTCTTTACAGCTCCAGCTGAGTGGGCTGAGAACCAGGAAGCCCATGCAAGCAGGTTGCAAAGGCTGTATTGCAAGGCTGGTGAGTAATAACTTAACTTGTAGTATTCATACCAAATAAATATAAAGGAGTCGAATGTCACCTGGCAGTATTAAAAGTGGGTACGGTTTATACTGAATAAACCAGAAAATATTACAGCAATAGTCTTATATAAGTTATATATAAATAAAACTGTAACTGCCTCTCAATAAAATTCAAAACCCTGGACTGGTATTGTATGAACTGAAATATGTGTAGGTTATGCATAGCAACTATAGCTCTGAAAGCATTAAACAATCATGTCTCATCTGACAGTTAGTGGCTCTGTAAGACATAAGATTAACTGATATGAAATGTGTCATGCACCAAGATCTGATATCTGAATAGTAATGTGTTAACCACTGTTTTCCACACTGTGCTATATCAAAAGGTATGTATAGGAATGTATGTATAAGAATGTTACAATTACAAGATCAGATTGTACAAGCATGAGAGAATGAGAAAAAAATTCAAGACAAAGACAGCAGTTTCTCAAGAGCTCATTCTGATGAAACACAAACTTGTTGTATTTTTAGCAGAAACAGCCAAGGTTCAAATCCCAGGAGTGGTAGTAAGCTGTATGTATAATTTCAAGTAGGATTTTGTGAATATGTGTAGAAACAGGCGGTTAGTGTTAACATAAATTTCCTCCACAGGTCTTCCAGGTAAGAGAAGGTATAAAGTAGCTGTAAGAAGGCTGTAGGTATACTCTGTCCAACACCCATGGTCCACCCCCACGGCTCCAAATGACAGCAAAATAAGTACATATATCAAGTGGTCTTCCCCAAGAAATGTTCAAAAGGGACATGCTGTCATAGCTAACGGTCCCTGCTGCCAACAACCAGGGTGACCAATAGAAATTAAGGCAGAGAATGGCAGTAGCACACACGCGCGTGCGCGTGCACACACACACACACACACACACACACACACACACACACACACACACACACACACACACTATGAGTGCACATATGTAACCCTATGCGAGTATGGTTAGAAAGTCAGGCAGTATTAACAAAAATTCCCTACACAGGTCTTCCAGGTAAGAGAAGGTATAAAGTAACTATAAGAAGGCTGTAATTATACACTGTGTACAAACATACCACTGCCCAAGCCAAGGCCATAGGTTGTTGTAATAATACCTATAGAGTAATGATTAGGGCAATGATCATCAAAGCTATGACTACTGCAAGAATCTACATGTGTTAATTGACATCTCCCCCCCCCCAACCCAATCTTCACCAACAATCTAAAAACATAAATGAATAGGTATGTTTTCCATCAAACCTACTGTTGGGACATGTGTCCTATTGTTCTAGAAATGTTGAAATGTATTTCAATTAATGTTCCCTGTTCAAATATTATCATCGGTGGCCTGTTGCTATCAATGTAACCTACAGGCCCGTGTAATGCCCACTGTAGTTCCATATATGCATGTGTTTTGTTTGCTATGCAAATGTTACACATTTGTCATTTTGGGTTAATGGGAACACTCATGCATGCTGTTATAACTAATCATGGAATGTGTTTACCTTTACTAACCAACATATGTTCTAAAACTGCAACAGCGTAGCACATTTGAGAAGGCCGATCCCAGCGGATCTGTCTCTACCGCCTCATCTGGCTGTGGCACTGGGCCCCAGCATGTCTGGGACCCACCCCAGGACGTCCTCATCTGCTGGTCCTGCACCACCTTTGGCTGGAACTACCTCAGGGGATGGGGCTCGTCCCCCTGGGTGTGAACAGGAACCTGTCAACCCAAAGCCAGGACAGTGGTCTGGTGCATAGCAAGCTCCACAAGGAATTGGGAGATCTGTTATGCCAGCTTGAGGGCCATGAGGCACATTTAGAGGGTCAGCCTACCCCTCCTGATCAGCTCCCAACACAGCCACCTTTGGAAAAATGAAGGTGCAGTGGTGACTGCCCATGGGTGGGGACATCAGCCCCACTGTATCCATTTGGGTGCTCGTGGGCTTCCAATTACCAAACACCCCTCCCCGTCCAAAGTGTTTACCCCCACATGTGCCATATACTGCCCCTGCATGCTCGCTTGTCTGTCTTGTCTGTCTTCCTCCCCAAGCTACCTTTCCAAATATACCTACCATCCTCCCCCAACATCCCACTCTCACCTTAAATAAAAAAAGGCAATCTGTTCCCAAAAAAAAAATGTCACCCCATACATAGCTGTCCATTTCGCACATGTAATCTGGTCTAATTGGCTTCACAACAGATTACTGTTGTCCTCACACCGCTCTCAGTGGTTTGAGTGTCCAAATGTACCTCCAAATTCAGTACAGTATATATGCACAGCTGTTGCTGTAGAATAAATGGACAGCTATGGACCTTCCCCACACCCATCCTGCACATCCCTAGCTACTTTTCATATTTTTTTCAGTCTTCATACTCCCTTTTTCAACACTTTCCTATCATCCCTTTTTTCTTTTCTTTTAAAGAAATTAGCATGGGGATAAGCAGGAGTAAGCCGTAGTAAGCGGGAGTAAGCCTGTTTGCATGGTGCTAAGCAATGCCTACACAGAATAAGCACTTTTTAAGGCTAACTGTGTGTAGGCATAGTTCACTGGAAGTTAGCATTGCTTAACGCCGAGCAAACCCACGCAAACCAATTTACAACTGCTTAAAAGTGCCTTAATCACTCTGTATCCAACAGCCCTTGTTCTGCCAGCAAGAAAACAACCAGCCATTGAACCCAGGGCCCTGCACACCATAACTTCAGCACTTTACCACTAAGCCATCTGAGCTGTAGACATATGATGTCTATTCAAACATATCATTCAGTACAGTCATTCAACAGTAGGGAAAAGGTTTATTAACATTACTCAGGTTTTGTACATAGATATAAATGTTTATGTGCATGGAGATGCATATATACACACACATATATATATATATATATATATATATATATATATATATATATATATATATATATATATATATATAGTTCCTTATTAGAATCCCGAAACACTATAAGCCTGAAAGTCAAAATCCTGAAAACTAATGACTGAAAATGCAAAATCTCAAAAATGCAAAATCCTGAAAGTCAAAATCCTGAAAACACAAATAATGCAAATATGTCACTATAAAGACACTAATATCTACCAACTGACCCTGACCCTAACCCTAACCCTAAGGTCCGTCACTATTGCACACTCACCTGACCGCCCTAACCTAACTCACTTAAACCGCCTAACCCCAATATTTGTCACTATTGCATACATGCCTAACCTGCGCCCTAACCCTAACTCACTTATACCGCCCCAAACCCTAACATAAAACCAACCGCACACTCACCCGGACCCAACGCATGACCTAACACCACAGGGCTAACAATAGCAAAGCCACAATGACGTCAGTATGTCCATTTTGTATTTTCAGGATTTTGACTTTCAGGATTTTTCATTTTCGAGATTTTGCATTTTCAGTCATTAGTTTTCAGGATTTTGACTTTCAGGCTTATAGTGTTTCAGGATTCTAATAGGGAACCATATATATATATATGGGATCCGTGCATATGTTCGAAGGTTCACTACTTTGAACCCCACTTCACTGAGTCCACTTGTTCGAAGTAGTTAAAATATATGGGATCCGTGCATATGTTTGAAGTTTCACTACTTCGAACCCCACATCACCGAGTCCACTTGTTAGAAGTAGTTAAATTTTGAACATTGACTTCGGCAGTCACACTACAGTGCAGAATGGGAATATTCCCTTTTCCCCACTGTAGTGCAATCTCTGAGTTGGCATATTTAAGAAGGGGGGTGTGGGGGCACAGCTCCCCACATGGGGGGTGCAGGAGGGCTTGCCCCCCTGCAAAAATATGTTTTAGTGTTTTGTTTTTTTGGGGGGTAGCCCAGGGAACTAGACTTCAGCGAAACATTAATACATAATATATGTAGAGATATACATATAAAATATACACATATATGATATATATATATATATATATATGGTTCTACCTGACATAGTCGAAACCACACAACACCGACAACCACATCACCGACACCACATATTCGACAGTCCATAAACACGAAACCACACATAACCGACAACGAAATAACCGACGGTACACAAACACGAAACCCCATACACTGCACACACCACAATAACAATTAAAAACAAAACACATCCCCATTCCACAAACCACACACACAACACAAGCACACCAAAATCCTTACAAGCCCACACTAAACCTTACCCTAACCCTAAGGTCCGTCACTATCACACTTACCTACCCGCTCCCTAACCCTAACTCACTTAA
>NC_056729.1:1853529572-1853534572 GCF_019279795.1 Protopterus annectens | reverse complement strand
CAAACTCCATGTCCCTAAACACCCTGGAGAATACTGGTGTCCAACCTAACACTCTCATACTGGTTGACTTCAACTAGCTCACCATTACCTGGGAAAGCTACTCATGTACCGATGCACATGCTCATCACATCGCCCTGTTCCTTGCTAACATGGACGACTGTTGCTGTACACCAATAGTCAACTCCTCCCTTGTTATATCTGAACACAAATTAATCACCTTTGGAAATCCACAGCCTTCCCACCCCCACACAGGTAACCACCATGAAAAGCCTTTCCAAACCTAACTATTGCCTCCTAAAAACAGAGGTGGCTAACCTCATGGCAGCCATGCAAATGGAGACTAGTTGTGTGACTGATGAATTAAACAACAATGCACTATGAACACGTACACAAATGCATGGATACCGCCATACCCAATAGAACCAGGACCCTCACCTCCAGAAAAAGGAAGCCAATCCGGTGGTCCCCAGCCATAAAAAAGCTGTACAACAGGAAGGAACTGATATGGAATAAGGTGAAGTCCCAAGACTGGAAAAAACCTTATCAGTCTTAATTACAGGTTGAGATCCCTCATCAAATACTACAAAGGTAGCTGTGAAAACAGAATTGGAGCACATAGTAAAGACAACCACAAGGCCTCATACAGTTATGTAAAGAATCTCCATGGCAATACCAAGATTTCCGCTGAGCTACTAGACAATGGTACCTCCTAGACTGAGCCAACAAATATTGTCAATATACTGACTGACATATTGAGTGCAAACTCTACCCCTCCCCCGAAAAGGATCAATCACAATACCAGTACACTGCCAGGCACCCAGTATTACTGCTGCACAGGTTAAAACACCACTGTCCAAGGCCAAGAATACAGTTTCTATGGGACCTGACAATATCCATGGCTGTGTTCTACATGAACTACAGAGTGACCTGGCACCTCACCTGTGTGTTCTGTTCAAGCACAGCCTCACCTCAGGCTTTGTCCCTACTGAATTGTACACTGCTACAGTCACCCCTCTCCACAAACAAGGTGCGATTACAGACCCTGGGAAATACTGCCCCAATTGCCTGACAAGTCCATTATGCAAAGCTATGGAATGCATCATCATGCACTTTATACACAGGGATATGGGAATCTGCAGACTCAGGATCCCACACAGTTTACTTTTCTGAAGGATAGGTCATACCTGCTCAATCAATCTGGTCAACTTCTTGGAGTCAGTTACCTGAGCTGTGGATGAAGGCATGGTGGCACATACAGCCTACCTTGAACTGGACAAAGCCTTTGATAACATTCCTCACCCAGGAATCATGGAAAAACTCACTAAGCTAGGCATCAACCCCTATATGACTAGGTGGGCTGCAAACTGGGTCACAGATAGGACTCACAGTGTGGCAATAGCTGACTCCAAGTCAGACTGCTGAGTAGTCATAATTGGAGTCCCACAGGGTTCTGTCCTGGGTCTTCTCATGTTTGGTATCAACTTCTCTGAAATCCATGTCAACATGAAGGGACTCTGGCTGACAACATTTTCCAATAATGTCAAGCTGGAAGCTATTATTAACTGCCCAAGTGATGTTGTTATCCTACTGAAAGGCCTCACTGAGACCAGTGACTGGTGTCAGAGCCATGGGCGTTAAGCTCAATATCAGAAAATCTGTTGCCATCCCCTTTGTGGAAAACCCTGTTCCCATGAATTATCACATTGATGGTAGTCCCCTGAACAAAGAAGGTGTTATAAGAGATCTGAGTACACAGGTTGACAGCAATGTCTCTTGACCACCACATTGCCACTGTGGTCACAACATCCTACTATATGGCACATCTCAGTACTAACGCATTGGCATCCAGGAAAGAAGAGGTTATTGTCCCCCTGTACTCTTCTTGACAGAGTGACACAGTTTGTTTCAGCATACATATTCTAATGGATGTGAGGTAGGTAAATGAAATGTATGTCCTCAATTTCTACCAACAATCATATCATTACAGTGATTTACCAGAGAAATGATAATAATCTGTAAAACAGACTGGAAATATGAGCAGTAAACCTGGACATCCTGAAACAATCCAGCCAGTTGACATGTATGCCCAGAACCCCTTTCTGCAATGAATCTGGACCAAGGCTGACAAAGTGGTTCATAGTTTCATAGGTTCATAGGTTAGTACTAGGCTATTGGCCCTATGGCCTATACAAGCATAGCCATAACCATTCCCTGGATATTTCTTCCCACAATATTTACTTCCCTGGACCCCTGTCTAGGAGGGTGACTGATGTGATCCCTGGGGTGAATTTCCTATCTCCCATCCAATCGTCAAGGTTCCTTTTGAAGAGGGCCAAGGAAGTGCTCTGCTTGACATGCATGGGCAGTCTATTCCAGAGTATGCGGAGTCTCTGGGTCAGGAACCTATCCCACCAGCATGTTTCTTTCATTGTGATGACAAGCTTTAGATCCCTGGAGTGTGTGGTGTTGAGGGATTGGGATTTCTTTAAGTGGAGCATGCCCAACAGCTCAGGGTTTGACATGGCCTTGTATGTTAAGCAGATATTGCCTCTGAGTAGATGATATGCCACAGAGTATATCTGGAGTTTTTTTAGATGGTCAGCATAGGGAATCTGCTTTAGGCCTGTGATTCTTTTAGTGAGGTATTTCTGTGGCCTTTCCAGATGTTGCAGATGACTTCTGAGGTACATACCAAATGGGGCATTAGACTCTATAATGGATCTAATAAGGGATGAGTACAGTGGCACATCAACCTCCTTTTTTCTGGATGAAAAGCCCTTAGTGATGAGGTGTGCCACATAGAAGGATTTCCCGACTGTTGTGGTGATGTGGTTATTGAAGGTGAGACCACTGTTCACCTGTGTCCCTAAGTCTCTCATCACACTTTCAGTGTTTAGTGTACTACCACCTATGTGGTAATTCATGGGTACATGGTTTTTCCCAAAGGGGATAACTATATATTTCTTGGCATTAAGCTTGAGTCCATGCCTCTGGCACCAAACATCTGTTTTTGTAAGGCCCTTTTGTAGAATATCCACATCATTTGGGATTCAATAATGGCTTCCAGTTTGCAGTCATCTGCTAACTCTGTTAGCCAGAGTCCCTTAGTGTTAGCCTGTACTTCAGAAAAGTAGATGCCAAACAAGAGCAGTCCCAGGACTCAACCCTGAGATACTCCACTTGTCACTTGTCTGGAGATGGATTTGGAGTCGGCTACTTTTACAGTCTGGGTTCTGTCAGTAAGCCAGTTGGCAACCCATCGAGTGACATAGGGATTTATGCCCAGCTAAGTAAGTTTATCTATGGTGGGTGGAAGTCATGAAAATGGGGAAGTATCTGAAGTATTAGCGTAGATAAGCTAACACAATTGCTGTAGTAACACCCTCCTGTGTGCTCTAACATATATTTAGTGAAATAGCACAAGTAATTGAATTAGGAAGTGTGCTATGGGTAATTGCACATGTATTTGCAAATATATCAGGCACTATGGGGATGTATCAGCAGTGACAAACAGACACCAGTGTGAAAGTGCATACCCACAACCAACATCACTGCAGTCACAGTCACATACTCGTAAGTCAAGTGAACAGTAGAGTATACAGACTTTGTGAACAAATACATCATTGTTTGCCACTCACACACTAGCCCTACATATACAGTCCCAATTCTCAGTGTAGTCTTGAGTCCTGACCTTGGTACAGGACATGTCTTAGTCTGCCCCTACAAACACATACAGCCAATATATCAGCAGAAACTGGAGCAGCATGCACAGTCAGATAAAGAAGGAGCCATGACACTTACATCCATGCCCCCTCCATACACAGCCCAAACAACATGTACACGTGACATGTGTGCACAATCCTGACAGTCTGTTAACAATGGCCAGAAATACATAGGCCTCTCACATGTACAGTTCACCTCAAATTGTACAGACTCAGGACTCATATCTATGTCACCTTCCCTGACATGTGTGTGTGGGTCTACTACATCACTGGGATGGTAGCAGGAATGAAGTCAAGAAATAATGATAATACATATGTCTGTGCCTCATTGACATCTGGATAAAGTCTGACATCATATGGGGACAGAGGCACAAACACAGGGGTAGAGTCAACATATTGCTGTCATACACTGAGACAGTTGCAGATGTTAATGGGTTTGTTGTAACATCCTTTATAAGGAATGTGACATTGGTAATACCAATAGCTGTGAGGATTTACTGACTGCATTCCCCAGAGTCCACGACTGATTTACCAAGGACACCAACTGTATGGGGAACTGACAAAACAGAACAGGCAAACATGTGGCCAGTCTGTGGACAACGTGCCAGTGGAGAGGCATGTCAGAGACATATCACTTTCAGTCATGAAGACACTCACAAAATGCATGTCCACACAAACCCTGTCAACCTATCAATCCACCATGTGTATAACAGCGCTGATGACATAGAATCTGCTCACAAATCTGGGGAGATGTCCACCATGTTGTTTGGCTGTCTCCACATGTCCTGTCCTCTGATGTATTGCCACCTACTTATGTGAATCTGTATCCCACCACCTCTGTAATGTCACTCACAAAGGGAAGCAAAAAGGGCAAGGCCCATATTAAGGAATGTCCTATATGCCAGAACTAGCAGCAGTGTCCAGACCCACAGCACAATACTATGTGGTCACCTACATAGTGGTATGGCCTTAGCAATACCTGACATCTGCACATCTGTACAGAGGACAGACAGAAAGTAGATAGCCAACAGATTATGCATTAGGATGAATGTTTTGAAAGATAGAAGTCTGAAACTGAAAGCTATGCCATTACTACATGATAGCAGTCCTCAATGACATGTCCAAAACACATAGTAGTCGACAGTTAATATCAAAATATCAAATCAATATGCAATAGGAGATTCATAAAAACGTACAGCTCAAACACCAAGAACAAGATAGCAGTACTCAGACTCCCAGCTTTGCATGCAGGGCTGTATGGTTCTAGAAGAAATCTAC